>NC_139835.1:1987400-2012400 GCF_963691815.1 Echiichthys vipera
CTAGTTTCCGGTTAACCCTGGTTTTTGGATGGGTAGCGTGCCGGGACCAGTGTTGGGAATGTTCATTTTTCACATGAACTAGTTCATAGTTTTTTTTTCAATATGATGCTGCAAGCTATTATTTTTCAAAATTATTGCCACAGTATAGAACACAATATAGAACCACAGACAGCAATTATTGTATTAGTTTCAACACTAAAACTTTGTGTCAGATTTCATCTTCATATCCAATTTTGAATCCTTATCCAACCAGGATTTAAATTAGAATTGAGGCGACAGCATTTCCCCATTGTTGCTTTAACACTTTGCTGCTGTCCACAGCCAGAACAGTGGGTGTTGCGGTTTACAAGGGGCTAAGTCATTCTTCAATGAAAAGGCACTATTACGGCAGGACAGGAAGGCTGTATTTCAGTTAATTTACAGTCTGGTTCAATGACGAGGCAACCCACACAAGCGCAGAGCTAGAACCCCACCAAAACAAGAGCATGTGGAACCAACATCTAGGAGCTAACTAAGAGCGTGCTCACACTGTCCTCCCGGACCACGACCTGGGCTTTAGGGTACTTGTCCCCCCTCCCTCTCCCCCCCGCGCCCCAGCCCCGTTTGTACTCACACTGCCTGGGCCTCGGCCAATGCTTCTTGCTGTCCATACGCCATCACGCCGTAACACGTCACACGCATTGATCGCGTGTGTGTGGCTTTGTTTACAAATCTTTCCATAGACCTCAGAGTTTTTGTGCGTCTTGTCGACTGTTTTTGAATATTTTCATCCGACCAAATCTGCAGTAAACACTCCACCTCCGCATCACACCAACGTGAACCTTTCTCCGCCATTGTTGTTGTTGTTAAATGTCCGCGCATGGTCCGTCCTTCTATTTACATGTCCGAACAGGCGGACATAACGCTACTGCCGTAGGGCTCGTGCTCGTGCTCGCACACGTGCGCACGCTCGTGCTCGTACATGTGCAAACGGCTCCACTAAAGCCCACCTCTTTCAAGCGGGCCGTGGACGGTCCGCTGGCCGCAGTTGAGCGCGGAGCGGGTGCACTCACATGGCTTAAAGGTACTAGGCTTTAGCTGAAAAAACGGTTTTGGCCGCGGCCAAAAGGACAGTGTGATCACGCTCTAAGAGCATCCCTGGACCTGACAGGGACTCTTTATCTTGAGTGACCCTCCAGCAGCACCTCTCTAACCAATCAGACTGTTGATTTGAGAGAATGTTTATTTGTAATATGAAGCATTAGTGATCACCTTTAACATGCCAGAAATAACCCACTCAAACCTTTCAGGGTGTCAACAATGCCCAGGCTGCCCTCACAGTAGCCTGCCTTCAGCTTATTCCTTTAAACCCTCCGAAGTCGTCTCTCACTGTTATTCTCTCCGTGATTCCAGCCGAGCACAGGGGGACACCGTGTTTAGAGGTAGCCCTCGGAAACAGGATATTGTGAGAGACCTTTTGTGTGTCTGACAAAAGGCTGAGACTTCAACTCAATTCAATTATATTCAATTATATTCAATTTTATTAACAGTGCCAAATCACAACAAAAGTTATCTCAGGACACTTTACAGAGTAGGTAAAGTCATTTACCTACTCTATAACTTACTAATGATTTACATAGACCCAACAATTCCCCCGTTGAGTACACAGTGGCAACAAAAACCTTCCCTTTAACAGGCAGGAACGTCGGACAGACCCAGCTCTGTGGAGGAAGGACAGACAGATGGACAGAGAGACAAAGACAGACACAAAGACAGACAGAGAGCCACACTTACAGAGCTGCAAGCAACCACAAAAGTAACTGTAACTATAATAATCTATACTATACTAATGTGAGTATGACTTATATGTTATGGCAGTTAATATAGCAGAATAGTAGAAACAAGTACAGCGAAGGTGATAATATAGATGATAATATTTATGGTGGTAAATATGATCAATGATGAGTAGTGGTAATAACAGCTTTTTCTACGGAACAAACTAGAACTAACTCAGAATGTCTGGCCGGGGAAAAGGATTTTTTTTTGATTAACTGAGTTCTATACTGCCACAAAAAACTGATTTGCTCCTGGCAGGGACTATGTGGGAGAAGTCTTGCTATTTGACTCATGGAGCTAAAGCTACCGCTAATGTTAGCTGCGAGCACAGCTGATCAATCACGGCTATTACCGCTGCTACCTTGCTACCGCTGCTTTGCCGCTGTCTGACGCTGTCCTGCTGCTTGGCCGCTGTTCTGCTGCTGCTGCTTTGCTGCTGCTGCTCCGACGGCCTGGCTCTGGTCCGGTCAGCCACCGGTGGTCAGCCTGTTTCCTGCTGCTACGTGCGGTGCTGCTTCATGTGTATTCCGTGGCTATCACTCGTACTGGATGCGACGAGTTTGCCAGAATCTCAGCCACTCACTAAAACTGCTAATTCTATTTGTGCGTTTGTGTGTGTGTGTGTGTGTGTGTTAAGTGCAATCTGGCAAGGTTTGGTTTAATTGTTTATTTATTTATTCTCTGTTTAATGGTTGAATTTCTGTTAATTTGATCAATTTGAGTTAAAACTGTTAAAACTGGGTAATGTTGAGTTGATAGCTCTGGCCAGAGACTCGTTTCTTTTGTTTGTTTGTTTGATTTATTAATCTAATTAAACACTTTTCAGTATTAATTGATCATTTACATTTGTGGGCATGCATTATAAAAGATTGTTTGGTTCTTAAATTTGAGCCCCTTTTAATCTTGTTTTCCTCTCCCCTTTAGTGCTGAAGGCTTACGGTGGTGGTGGTGGTTCTCCTGGGTGGTGGTGATCCCCAGTGTGCTGTGATCCCTTTTCAAGATTTTCTTTGTTTACATGTCCCTTTTTGCTCTGTGCGTGGGGTGTTCTCCTTTTTCTTTTGGATGTCACTTCCCCTACCAAACCCCTCTTCCAGCCGGTAAGCCTCAGCCTATGACCCCCTTTTTGGTTGGGCTCCTTTCTTCTTTCTGTTGCATTGCCAATCTTGTGCTTATCTTTTAATAATAAAGTATTGTATATGATCATTGAAGCAGTCGTCTGTTATTAGACTTCTGTGCTAGTCATGGATTGTCTATAACAAACACCATGTTCGAACATAAGGATGCTCATAGTTGTACGTGGTACCAGAGCACCCTAGGCCAACGGTCAATGATCGATTTTGTGATCGCATCATCTGATCTGAGGCCGTATGTTTTGAACACTCGAGTGAAGAGAGAGGCAGAGCTGTCAACTGATCACCATCTGGTGATGAGTTGGATCAGAGGATGGGGGAAGATTCTGGAAAGACCAGGTAAGCCCAAACGAGGAGTGCGGGTGAACTGGGAACGTCTGGAGGAGGCCCATGTCCGAGAGATCTTTAACTCACACCTCCGGCGGAGCTTTTCTGGCATCCCTGTGGAGTTTGGGGGCATTGTACCGGAGTGGGCAATGTTCAAAGTTTCCATTGCTGAAGCTGCAGCGGTGAGCTGTGGCCTCAAGGTCTTAGGTGCCTCAAGGGGCGGTAACCCTCGAACACCGGTGGTAAGGGAAGCTGTCCGACTGAAGAAGGAGGCCTTCCGGGATATGTTATCCCAGAAGACTCCGGAGTTGCAAGGTACCAACAAGCCAGAAGGGCTGCAGCCTCTGCTGTGTCAGAGGCAAAGCAGCGGGTGTGGGAAGAGTTCGGAGAAGTCATGGAGAAGGACTTTCGGGCGGCACCGAGGTGCTTCTGGAAAACCATTGGACATCTCAGGAGGGGGAAACGGGGAACCGTCCAAGCTGTTTACAGTAAGGACGGGACGCTGGTGACCTCAGCAAAAGAGTTAATCGGGCGGTGGAAGGAGCACTTTGAGGAACTCCTTAATCGGACTTACACGCCCTCTTTTGTAGAGGCAGAGCTGGAGGCTGATGGGGAATAATTGTCAATATCTCTGGCGGAAGTCACTGAGGTAGTCAAACAACTCCACAGTGGCAAAGCCCCAGGGATCGATCAGATTCGTCCAGAAATGCTGAAAGCTTTGGGTTTGGAGGGGCTGTCTTGGTTGACTAGTCTCTTCAACATTGCGTGGAATGGGACAGTGCCAAGGGAGTGGCAGACTGGGGTGGTGGTTCCTCTGTTTAAAAAGGGGGACCAGAGGGTGTGTGCCAATTACAGGGGTATCACACTACTCAGCCTCCCTGGTAAAGTCTACTCCAAGGTGCTGGAAAGGAGGGTTCGTCCTATAGTCGAACCTCAGATTGAAGAGGAACAATGCGGATTCCGTACTGGACGTGGAACAACGGACCAGCTCTTCACCCTCGGGAGATACTGTGGGAGGTGCTGCGAGAGTATGGGGTGAGGGGGTAACTTCTGTGCAGTAAGTCAGATTCGTTCCCGGTGGGTGTTGGCCTCAGCCAGGGGTGCGCTTTGTCACCAAACCTGTTTGTGATTTTCATGGACAGGATATCAAGGCGTAGTCGTGGTGGGGAGGGGTTGCAGTTTGGTGGGCTGAGGATCTCGTCTCTGCTTTTTGCAGATGATGTGGTCCTGATGGCATCATCGGTCAGTGACCTTCAGCACTCGCTGGATCGGTTCGCAGCTGAGTGTGAAACGGCTGGGATCAGGATCAGCACCTCTAAATCTGAGGCCATGGCTCTCAGCAGGAAACCTGTGGATTGCTTACTCCAGGTAGGGAATGAGTCCTTACCCCAAGTGAAGGAGTTCAAGTACCTCGGGATCATGGTCACGAGTGAGGGGACGATGGAGCGTGAGTTTGGCCAGAGAATCGGAGCAGCGGGGGCGGTGTTGCAGTCGCTCTACCGCACCGTTGTGACGAAAAGTCAACGGCTGAGCTGGAAGGCAAAGCTCTCGATTTACCGGTCAATCTTTGTTCCTACCCTCACCTATGGTCATGAAAGCTGGGTCATGACCGAAAGAATGAGAGGCCGAAATGGGTTTTCTCAGGAGGGTGGCTGGAGTCTCCCTTAGAGATAGGGTGAGAAGTTCAGCCATCCATGAGGAACTCGGAGTAGAGCCGCTGCTCCTTTGCGTTGAAATTTTAAACAGGTATTACCTTGTTTAAAATGGTCCGCAAGATGCAGTTCCTTTCCAAACCGCGACCAGCGCCAAACCTATTTTTAGCCTAAATGCGATACGTCCTCTCAACCAATCAGAATTCAGTGAGCGTTCTATGCGATCCAACATGGCGGCGCTCTGAAGCGGGAGAGTTTTTCGTTTTGTCCATCCATTCAACAAGTTCAGACTGAGCCATAAACCATTTTGACAAGATAAATTGAATATTAACCAAATGTGTGGGTCTGGGTAAAAAATGTAATTTTCCTGAAAACTATTAAAATGGATTTATAGCGTTTTGGAAAAGAGCTCCTCATATATAGGTAGATAGGTAAAGTAAAAAAGAAGAAGTAAAACAGAAGAAAGAAAAGAAAGAAAAAAAACTAATAGCAAAAGTATAGACATTCAAGAAGGAATAAAAAAAATGTCTCATTTGAAGGTATCGAAAGAAGTGGCTATTAGGCAGGATGTATTTGTCCAACAATTTCCATGTAATTAAATGACTCTTAATCATGTGAGCTTAAGGTGCATTGCGATTTTAGGAAAACTTAGGGTTAGGGAAGGCTGGGGTCCATTCTCTGAATGTTGGAAACTAACTTTTGCCTTTGAACTGCACCACAACTGTGTGAAAAAATTTTTAAGTAGCTTTTATGGGGCGGCCGGTGGCTGAGTGGTTAGAGCAGATGCCCCGAAAGAGGCCTCGAAGCAGTGGCCGCGGCCCATTGTTGCATGTCTCCCCCTCTCTTTGTCTCTTCCTTTCTTTCCTAGATAATAAAAGGCTTGAAAACTGCCAAAAAAAAAAAATGCATTTATTAAATATTCGGGCACTTGGGGGCAGTGGAATAAGCTGAAGACCCATCACTGACATTTTACAACTTGATAAAGGTCCATTTGGATTAGTGTTTGTGTCCACCTGATGAATATAATTCTAATATACAATCTCCTTTCAGCATTGTTATTGTGTAGAAACACTGGGGACACATTCATTTTATAAAGTCATTATTAGCTTGTTACGCTGCTTTCCATGGGAGGGGATTCAGTTTTCCTCAACCAATCATAATAGACTGTTAACTTCCAGTGTAGCGCTGTGCTAACTTGAACTTGAATTTCTAGACCTTACAAAATGTAATTGGACCGTATTGATCAGATTCTGATATATAAACAAGTCATTTCTTAAAGGTTTGCAACGCTCAAAACTATTCACCAACTATTTTACATCTGCAACAGTATGGGCCATTGACCAACCGAGGAATCAGTTTGATGTCACAATGCCAGACAAATCAGTCAACTCTGTAGAGTGAGTTGATTCTAGGTTGTATTCTAAGGTCTGGACCCAGTCAAATGAAAAAGTGGACGCTTTCAAATAAATTAAGACCACATTAGGTGATTGCTTAGAAATAACCAAGAAAAGTGTAATCATACTTTAGTTGCCCAGCATGAGAATATAGTGTCTTCGAAAGGTGGAACCACATGAAACAATTTGTCAGGGAACATGACATTTCTACATTTAATTAACGTTTCCTTCATATTTTGATGAAAAAGGCGCTACACTTCTTCATGGCACAGCTATTTAGTAGTAAACATTTTGAAGAGGAAAGGCTGCATAAAGAGTTCCAGGTTCCAGGGTCATCAAAAATATTATGAATGAATGGATGAATGAATGAGGAGTTTCCTCTTTCTATTCAAACACGAAATGTGAAAATACCCAACTTATTCTAATCAACGGGTTTAGATGATGTCTTACTAAATATGACATTTAATTTAACACTGTTAAACAGTGACTGGTACGTGATCTTGACCATTATTACCTCAGATTTCCCAAGCACTTCCAGCTTTGTGAATAAAAGCAAAAAACAGTCATAAAGAGTCAAACATCTCCTATAATTACCGCTTCCCCCTTCATTTCTCACTGGAGTACCTTCAGTATCCCAACAAAGGTCCCAGGAATGTCTCCTCCTCACATGCTCGGGCCTCAGGAATGCAGAGGAGGTGGAGGGAGAGTTCAATGAAAAGAAGAGAGAGAAACAAGAGTCCTGTGTCTGAACTCCCTCCTCGTTGAGGCAATCATCTCCAGTTGTCTCAGCGTGAGAAAGAATAAAGCAGTAGAGGAGAAGAGCGTGTCGTTTCTTCAAGGCCCCATGCATCGTGGCGCTAATGGCAGGAATGAGAGGAATGGCATGATGGTAGTGCTGGTAGTCTATTTGTCCATCTGTGCTATGGTGGCAAACACAAGAGCTGCATACTCTTAAGACAAAAGCCAGAGAACATTACAATGCGTTAATTCACATGAAGTTGGGGCGTTGTGTAAAACGTAAATAAAAACAGAATACGATTTGCAAATCCTTTTCAACCTATATTCAATTGAATATATTACAAAGACAAGATATTTAATTTTTTTGCAAATATTCACTCATTTTGAATGCGATGCCCGAAACATCCAGTCTCCATGGAGAAACCCAACACAAGGTGTCGTTAACAACATAACGAGGTAACGACACTTTGGCGGTCGAATCTTACCCTGCTCCATCTCTCAGGCGGGCAGCACATGATGATGATACCGCACTTGTGGAGCTCAGCTCAAATAAAGGGTTTTAAGAGACCTGCCTCATTTTCTCTTTTGGATATTTACTATTGATCTTTAATTAATCAATCCGATGAATTCAATCTGATTACTTGATCAATCCCTGCAGCGTTACGTAGAAGCATGGGAAGTGCTATTCCATTACAATCCAGCACACCTGAACAGCAGCTGTCCCACATTAGAAACTGACTAAATTATGGATCCACACAAGTTGGAAATGTTTCGACTTGAGTTTTAAAAGAGAAAGAAAAAAGGAGAGAGGCAGGTGGGAAATAACAGAAAGAACTGTACTTTGTGCTGAGATAAGTCGGAGGCTGAGCTGAACACAAACATACAGGTACCCTACAGACACAATTTGTGTGTGTGTCTGTTGCTACTCTAGCTTACAGCTAACTTTGCAGTATTTATCATGGCTGATGGAGGTGAATAAACACAAACAGTCACAAGGTGAAACTTTCTGACTCACATTAGAATGCCTTTAAGCTAAGTTCCCACTACAAGACATTCAAAGAAGTCACTTTGCTGCACAGTTCACACTACACCACCTCCTGTCTTGTTTTCACACTACCTGACTGACCGGCAACAGAGGGTCACACACTAGTAGCTGTGACCTGTCCTCATCCCACTCATCAAACAGGGCCTTTTTTCTCCCCTAAGAGAAGCCCGGTTGCTGATTGGATGTAGCTCTCAGTGGGATGTGACGTGTGGTAGAACAGACGCCACAACAACACGGTGAAGTAGAGTAGAGACTTTTATCCAGTGCTGTAGAAGAACACAGTGTAGAAAATGATCTGTGCACGTTCATCTTTGCACGGTGCACGGTTTCCCCTCAGCCTATGTCCTGCACTCTCATTGGCTCTTAGGGTCTACTTCCACAGCATGGTACGATTGCATATTTACGAGCCTGTTTATATACGACTGTTCCCGAAGACAGACATTTAAAAAGATGGCGTCGAAGGATTTGAGGTGGTCTGATATGGAAGTGGAGTGTTTACTGCAGATTTGGTCAGATGAAAATATTCAAATACAGTTGGAAAAAGAAAAACTCTTAAGGGTGATGACATATAAGCAAGAAGCAATCGAGCTGAGGCTCGGATCTTATGAAGTAATGTGAGTGCAGGCCGGGCCTGGGCGGGGTGAAGGGGGAAAACCACGATAAAGCAAGGCGCAGATCAACTCGCAGTTCGAATGGCAAGTGTGAGTGGACCCATAGAGCCCTGACTCCAGATGTTTAGTCTGCTCGATAGGGCCTCAGCAATCCCACCTATCCTCCAATTTGGCATCTGTCGGCATTTGGGAAATCAGAGTTAAAGTCGTACGGTGTGCACTTTCCATTACTGATATCTGAATAGGTCCTCTTCTTCAATAGGAAGACATCATATTTCCACAAAGTCAGACTACACCAGTGGCTGATCGGGTTTAGGAATAGTCTTTTAGCACTGGAGAGTATCAGAAGTGCTGATTTGGTATTTTCCAGCCTTAAAAACAGCTCTGCCACCAGAGAGGAAAACTGTCACAGAGAAAAACAAATCATAATTCAAGAGCACCATGAAAGTAACATTAACTTGCCCAACTGCAAACACAAAATTAGGATCATAAAACTTTTAAGGGAAGAAAACATGATGTTTCGGGGTATAGCTCAAATGATGTGGAGTGCTGTCAGGTCATCTCCTTGCACACTTCTGTTCTCTCATCTGCTTTTCACTTTCATCCTCTCATGTGCCTTCTTCCATCTTTGTAGCTCCTCTCCGCCTTCCTTCCATTTCTTGTAATCTCTCCTCCACATCTCCCTCTTCATCTTCCCCTGCAACTCCTGCTGATTTCTTCACTTGTTCCGACATACAGCAACTCCTTTAAATCTCTTTTCCACTCATCTGTAATAACTTTCTCCACTAGCCTTTTGATCAAAAACATAAAGCCTTCCTCATATCAGCCTGTCTCCAGATAAAGATGAGAAATGTTTGGATCAACAGGAGTTTGGCATCAGAGGCCTCAGCACTCTGTCTTCACCGCTCGGTGGAAAGCCGAAGCAGAAGGGACTTTTCTTTACAACCCTGGATGCAGGCTGCTGCAAGGGAACAAAGACAGACATGACGGAGTGTGTAGATATCTTTTTTATCTAGTGGCCTAACAACCAATGGGATCCATCGGAGGAGTTAAATGTAAAGAGAAGTAACAGGAAGCATTTGGTTTGATCAGGTGTACATGTGGACAAGAGAGCATGTTTCAGCTTCGGCTGTATTTTACCCTCTAATGGTACAAACATCTGGGTACGGAGAAGATGACTTTACCCGTGCCGCGTCCAGGGAGCACTTGGCATAACAAAAGCTAAAAGGCTGTGCCGCTTTGAACAGGTTGTGTGTGTGTTTGTAGTTGTCTTAGGCCACAAACACGTCTTCTGACCACCACTCCCTTTCCTCCAGTGTTCGCCTTCAGGGACAGATTAAACTATAACACACACACACACACACACACACACGCACACACACACACACACACACATACACTACTAATACAAATGCGTTCGCACACTGGCTGCCTTTGACAGCACCACTAAAGCCTTTTTAGAGCAGGTGTGGGGAACCCTGCTCCTGGAGGGCCACTGTCCTGCATGTTTTAGGTTTCTCTCTGCTCTAACACACCTGAGTCTCATGCTCTGCTCATTATCAAGCAGCTGAAGCCTGTCAGGGGTTTAATAATCGTTAGGTACTGTATGTTAGAGCAGGGAGAAACCTACCCCTGCTTTAAACAGAAAGTTACAGATGTGTGAGGAGCTTCTACATCAGGTGAGGGAGTGTTTGTGAGGCTGTGAGGGTGTGACAGTGCTGACTGACTGATCGAGAACTAAACAGAGGTGAAAAGCGTGATATCTGTGTGTGTGTGTGTGTGTTTGTGTGTGTGTGTACACATGTGTAAGAGGGCAGAGGTCATGACAACAGCCTCTAGGTTCAGAGGTTCAGTTGAGGTCCTGAGAGTTTCCGCCCAGCTGCCCCTATCTCTGCCTGATAAGACTGCAAAAACAGCACAAATACACCGGATGTGTGTGTGTGTGTGTGTGTGTGTGTGTGTGTGTGTGTGTGTGTGTGTGTGTGTGTGTGTGAGAGAAGCAGGACCACGGTTTAGCTGCAGTACTTTCTAATTTGTGTATATTTATACATGGCCATACTATTACTTATTTAAGTAGATATTTTTGTTTTGACAAAGGTATGGTATGTAGGTATATACAGTTTCTCATTATTATTATTATTATTATTTGTATTATTATTATTATCAATCTAGTTCAATCTAAAATTACTCTCTTCACCATCTTCACTCAGGTTGTTTCTAACCTCATCTACATTACTGCATCATTTGAATAATAGCAAACAAATGTGGAGACATATTTTCTCCTTTATGTCCCTCAATATAACATACAATTGCTCAGACAGCGGATTAAGAAGCAAGTATGAACACTAATTATACATCTAGGGAACTGAAGTCATCTTCTTTGTCACCATGTGTGCCAGCTTATGTGTGTCTTTTTTATAATTATATATATACTTACTGAATCATTTCATTATAAACTTGAACTTTGACTTGTCATGTGTTTTCCCCCCATTCAATTTCCATTCTATCTTTGACACAACGCCAGCGCTCTGTCCACTGAGGATTGTTCCATTCCCCAAAAAGTTTATGTTTGCCCACAAAGCCAGGCACAAACTTTGTCAAATTCTTTTGTGACCTTATCAACAAACACAAATGTGCATCACAATTACAGGCACAGTGCCACAGGAGGAGGGGTGGTCTTTACTCTGCCATGTTTGGAAATTAAAATAACGTTCATGCTGGCACTGAAAGTGACATTTTCTTTCCCAGGCGACTGAAACAATAACTCTACTTAATAATTAAACCCACGGTGCAGTCACCCAAACAGCCTGTGGCATTCACTGTCACATTTCTGTTTAATTCATTTCTCCATACCGCTAAATATTGCCATTGTCGCTCTTCTTCACTCCTGGAATTGAAACCCATGTGAGCCTAAACTCTGTGAATTTTCTCACAGTGCCGTACAAGCCTTCCCTCTACCGCCCCCACACAGCCAAACTGAAGCACAAGAAAATGCCATAACAAAATTAAAGTGCAATAACAAGGGGACCTTCTTTTCTTTGGCCTCCCCTTTTCCTTCATAATAGCAAAACAAAGAGAGGTAGAGCAATTTGGCTTGAGCGTCTCCCCTCCCCCGCCTTCCCCTCGTCTTCTCTATCACAGCAATATAACCAAGAGAAAAGGCTGAAAAGCTGAGGTGTGTGTTTGGGAGGGGGGTGTTGGGTTGTGCATGCAGTTGCAGTTATCTCCTCTCACCTTCCCCTCGCCCCCTGCATCCCTTCACCCCCAGGCCTAAAGCAGTCATGTGGGAAGCACGGCAGCGAAGCTGACGAAGGGAACAAGAGGAGGAAGAGGAGGAGCAGGGTGGCTCCAAGGAAGGGTGGTGAGATTACAGGTGAAGATAACAGTCGCTGACATGGAGATTGTGTTTGATAGAGGAAACAAAGCAGACACTTAGCATGGGACAGATGGTGGACAGGAATTTAAGTGCAAATAGCCTGATGGACAAGAAACATATGAGTGGAGTTAAAAGGAAGACAGTGAAAACTATCAAGTTGTTAAGGTAAGAGTGTCAGAGAAATATGTTTTATGCCCAATTATTATTAACATCAAACGCTCACCACTCAAAGGCTTTAAAGGTAGCCCAGCTTCATGCCACAAAAGTAATATAACATGCATAGAAACCCCACAAAAATATACCCCACTGGAGTGGGTGTGGTCCTAACAATCATTGTATTGGAAACATTGTGCTAAACACACACTTCAGAGTAGAACAGAAGTGCCGTCTCGTGTTTTGGAGTATTTCAAATGGAGAGAGCAGAAGTGCATTATGCTGTTTCTGTGTATGGATTTCATTTCTATGAGTTTTTTGTTGTCGGTTGGAATCAATTGTTATTGTTTTTGAATGCATGTGTCCAAGGAAATTGAATTGATACATTTATTTTAAAACATGTTTAAATGTTGTGACGTTTATTGTGTATTGCAGTATGTGTAACACAAAAGATGTTGCCTGTTTGTAAGTTTGGAGCCTATCCCTCTTGTGTTACACCATACATCTTTTTTGTGATCAATTTTTAAAATGTATCTATTCATTGTTTACACAGTCGAGGGGAAGCATCTTGACATCAAGAAAGAAACAAAGAAAAAACAGAATAATTAACACATCTTTTAATCCATGAAAATAACAAAGGCCCAGTGAAATATCACTTGTTCTGATACCTGCTCCCCCTCTCCTCCCTACATTTCATTGTTCTCTCACAATCCACCCAATCTGTCCACACCCTCTAAACCCCAACATGATGAAATCAAGGTGTTGAAAATGAAAAAAAAAGAGAGAGAAGAAAAGAAAAGTTCAGAAACTACCCCCCCCACACACACACACACATGCCACTCGATAGCATTTCCCCTTGCCACCCAGGAATCTCATGTCCCTTACACATAAAATAAACACCTTTCAGATATAGAAATAGCAAATTAATGCTAATTTCCTCCATCATATAATGATATCCACAGAAGTAGCATAGAATATACATAAAATATATGTATACATACGGAATAACCAAATTATGTACATTTGGTATAATACTGTATGTACTGAACAAAGTATATGCAAACAGACCAAGTATATACAAACAAAGATGAAAAAAGACAATTTGACCATACTTATTTACAACACATCATTCATTTTCTCAAAAAGCTTTGACCAGCAGTCAATAACTGATGTTTTGGCAGAATGTATACATGCTGTAGAAAGCTCCAGCTGTGCAATATCCTGATAAGCAAAAGTGTTAGACCATACATCTTATTAGACCATCGTTTCCTGGAGTGTTAGGTGTTGCTTTGTCTGCCTGAAGAAGGTCAAAATAAAAACAAGAAGAAAGAAATACAACGTGCAGCTCTTCTTTGTGAAAAACCCCCAAAGAGGATGGATTAGGAAGAGAAACTCTGAATAACTGCTGATCCTAGATTATCCCATGTCATTTCTATTTGCGGATAAAAACAAACGAGGTGAAAGTGGGATCAGTCATAGAGGGGAAACAGAAAAGAATAATGGGCTAAACTAACTGTTAAAGCCTGCAGACCCCCGTAGAAGAGAATAATGAAGGAGACACAGAACAGAGACAATGGATGAGACTAAATAAGAGTACAACAATGAGAGGAACAGGGGAGGCTTTTTGAGAAAGAGGATTACGAGAGGCAAGCTTCTTCACTTTTCTTCTCATTTTGAATGAATTATGTAAAACATTAACACTTTGTTCCTCACTTAAAGATTATTCCTGTGTTGTTTCTGCAATGCATTTCCCACCACCACCATCACCTGGGAATAAAACTATATGGATTTTATGTTGTAAGGTTTATGTTTGAGGTGGCTATTGTGGCTCATTATTAGAAGCAAAACCCTTAAACATACCCATCCTCTCTCAACACACTCAGGTTATGGAGAGAGCGTTTCTATCGGCTTTTAGAAATGTAGATTCATGTGTGCGCCCTTTCAGTGAAATGTTCTGCTTCTATAACTTTATAACATTATAGGGGACTTTTTTATCCATCTACAGTGCAGTACACTGCATAGAGAGATACAACTGTGTAAAAATGTAGTCCACTTTATTGTCCAGGGAGCAGATATTTGCTCTGAAACAGCTGCTGGTTAGCTTTTAGCCTAGCTGCACGGCTCCTCTGCAGTGTTTAAGTTTCCTCTCACACAAACTTGATGTCTGATGCAGCAGTCAATAGCAGGGTAATGTGAGCAGCTACAAGACTGTGTGGTTCCTAAATTCCACGTCCGATGGCTGTAGACACACCAATATTAAAATGTATTTAAATGATAGCAGGATAACTACATAACTGGTCAGGCCAGAGTACATGCATGAGCAGCATGTGGGGGCTGCCTCGCTGAAACTGCTGCAGTTTGTACACACGTGTGTCGACATGCAGTGCATGCCTGTTTACATTGTGTTTTGCCTATGATAATGGAATAATAATAAAAAAATGTTAAATTTCATTACAATGTAATTTTTTATTTGTTTTCGACAGAGAAGTTCGATTCTGTCCACAGAAACAAAACAGAAAGTGTTGCAATAAAAGCAAACATCTACATTTTGTTCACGTCTGTAACATATTGTACACATTGAAAAGTGATTTTATGCCAATAAGACGGTCAAAAACAATTTCACTGTCTCCTGTGTTGCTGTAAAAATAGGTGACACCTCAATTCTGTAGATGTTCCACAGGCGACACGCGGCCGATCTAGCTGTAAGAAGATGAAGCAGCAGGACAAGAAAGAAAACAAGACATCGCCTCCATAAAGCGAAAAGTAGAAAAGGCACAAATTGGTGCATAAAAACTCACCAGAATGCAGGAAATTAAGCATTTGACGCTCACAATGTTTATTCATATTATTTATTCGTTTTATGAAACCACTTCTATTTCTACTTACAGATTGACATTACACACTGGGGTTTTATTTTCATGCAAATTAATTTGCAAGTAAATATTTTTTTAAAACTGTTTTGTCATGAGTACTTTCACACAGAAGGCGAATATCACGCCATAATAAGGCCATGTAACTTTTTTTTAAGAACAAGTGAAATACAGGCATGAGGATCATAAATTAAAGAAAAGTCCTACACCGCGTAACTGTTGAGCGGATCTGGCAGGCTGACCACATTGATTGGGAATTAAAACACAACAAATCATGAAGTAGGTATATTCACAGGTGAGCATTTTGCATTCGATGCCGTTTATGTCACACACTCCGTGCGTAAAAGCTTTAAGGCTCCAACTACACACTTCTTTACGGACCTTTTAGTTGTTGTATTTTATAAGATTATCATATGCTTTTAAAATCCTGATCTGGAAGTAGAAGTAGAAGTTGCAGGTAGCACAAAATAGAAATATTCAAGTAGTACAAGTACATCAAAGTTGTAGTTTAGTTCTGCTCATTTCTATATGAGAAGACAAAGGTTCTGATACACCGCTATGTTGTTGAATGAGGAGGAAGAAGATAACATTGGCCATGTTTATTCCATTTGTGCTTTTCTGTGTATGGAGTGTATTTTAAACACAGTGTTTGCGTGTGTGTGTGTGCGTGTGTGTGTGTGTTAAAAGCTGACTGGGCAGAAGTGATGAGCATGGATTTTGAGTGACAGCTTCGAATCACAGGGTGACAAGGGGAGGGGGGGGGCAAAGGAAGGGTACATGAGAGATAGAGGTAAAATGATAATAAATGGCAGGAAGAGAGAAGAATGTTGTGGTACCGTGTTTCCATTATGTTCTCAGGCTGATGGTGATTTGACTTAACGTGATCTAACGGTCAATTAAGCCCCAACACTAACATTTACCTACATGCCACACCACAGCCCTACATGTGACAAAGGGCAAGTACGAGATGTGGGGGAGGAGAAGAGAAAGGAGGAAATATGAGAGAGAGGGAGATAAGAAGCTGGTAAAGGATGGAGGGAGGGGAGAAGTGCAAAAGAGTTTTTTGGAGTGAGGAGGAGAAAAAGGAGAGGAGGAGATGGGGAGAGAGAGATTTAAGGTGAGTGAAAATTAACAGATAGATAGATAGATAGATAGATAGATGGATAGATAGCTAGATAGATGGATAGATGGATATATGGATAGATAGATAGATAGATATATAGATTAGATAGATTATACAGACATACAGGAAGCCATCAGTGGCTCCAAGAGGCCTGGGAAAAAGCAGGCTAGCTAGTCTGTGTGTGTGTGTGTGTGTGTGTGTGTGAGTGGGTATGTGTTTGTGTGTCCAGAGCCCTTTTGTCCCTTTGCTGATCCTACACTGATAATGTCTGCCGGCACAGGAAGCAGCACAATGCCATGTAGGCCCTGAGGAAAGGCTGGATCTGAACCACACACACACACACACACACAAACACACACACACACACACACACACACACACACACACACACACACACACACACACACACACACACACACACACACACACACACACACACACACACACACACACTCTCTCTCTCTCAGACATAAACAACACAGTCTCACTCCCAACGCGTCAAAAAACTGACGATTGGTCAGGGGCCTTTGGCGTTAGTTACGGACTAAAAAGGTCTCCTTAAACGTACAAACCCGACGCAGAGGGCTTTCAACTCATTCCAATGTAAGCCCGTCCGCGGCGATATTTGAAGCTTAGGGCTCTCCTTTAACATCCATATCTGAAGTTTTGGGCTCTCCTTAAACGTCCATATTTGAAGCTCAGGGAAGTCCTTAAATGAGTTGAAAGCCCCCTGCGTCGGGTTTGAACGTAGGCAGGACGTATGCCTCTTTTCGCACGTGTCCATGGTGCATTGTGGGTCTATTTGATTACATCTTTTTTCACCGCTTGACACACGGACTATTAAAGGTAAGTAGCTAGTAATAAATAGTGCTAAAAACGATTTTCAAATTCAAATTCAAATTTGAGAACGATCAAATGTGTAAATCACTGCATTCTTTGTCCTTTCGCCGTCTATTAATGTAATAGAAACTAGATTATTATCGGCTGTATAATGTTTTAAGAGCTCAGTTAACATTCATTTAACTAAGCAAGCTAGTCAGCTAGCGCGGACAACCGCTAACGTGATATTTAACTTTGATGATGCTTTGTATAAATATCCGTTTTCACAATAGCTAATATTAATTGAAAGAGATCGCTCATCGTTATTGTTTTAGGTGTTTAACGTTATATGCGTTTACACGCTCCCAATTAGTCTTACGTTACATGAAATGGTAAGCTAAAATGATATGTATTTTAGATTTTAATCTTTTCTTAGCTGTAGCAGTTTTCTTTGAAGGCCAACATGTAAGAGCACTGTATTTATTGTGTTAATTTATTATTCACTGGTAACACAGCATGCAGTGTTCTCATTTCTTATTTCTGTTTCTGTCTCCAGATGCCTACTCAAAAACAATGCATCACATGCAAGGAAACGATTGGTGTGGCCAGCAAGATGTGTAAGCAGTGCGGGGCCAAGCAGCCTTACAAAAAAAATTAGAAAATCAAAAGAAGAAATTTGGCCACGATTGGAAACAAAATGTATGATGCAACAAATTTACTGGTAGGTTATTTTTTTTCTTTCAGACAGTTGTCATAAATAATAAGTAATTAATTGCTGATCTTTACATTTACATTGCTATATTTCTCTTACCTTATTTGCTTTAGCAGAAATTTAACACTCATCTATGTTTTATTGTGCAAGACAATCCTGAATTCTCGATTTACTGTACCACTCCCAATTGTCTTGTCTTGTTGTCTTGTTTTCACTCTACCTAAGGGCGCACTCACACTGTCCTTCCGCACCGGGCCAAAACTGTTTTTTCGGCTAAAGCCTAGTGCGTTTGACCAGTGTGAGTGCAACCGCTCCGGGTATAACTGCGGCCAGTGGGCCGTCCACAGCCCGCCTGAGAGAGGTGGGCTTTTGTAGAGCCCGTTTGCACATGTGCGAGCCAAGCACGATGCCTACGGCGGTTCTGACGTCATTTATGTGCGCCTGTTCGGACATAGTAAATAGAAGGACGGACCATGCGCGGACATTTAACAACAACAACAATGGCGGCAAAAGGTTCACGGTGGTGTGATGCGGAGGTGGAGTGTTTACTGCAGATTTGGTCGATGAAAATATTCAAAAACAGTCGGACAAGACGCACAAAAACTCAGACGTCTATGGAAAGATTTGTAAACAAAGAGACGCATGGCGATGACGTCAATCAATGCATGTGACATGTGAAGCATTTGCGCGAGGCCCAGGCAGTGTGAGTACAAACGGGCCTGGGGCACGGGGGGAGAGGGAGGGGGGACAAGTATCCTTAAGCCCGAGGCGCGGTGCGGAAGGACAGTGAGTGCGCCCTAAGTCACTGGTGAACAGGGTTATGTACTACTAGATCAGAGCCTGCTGTTATTGCGTATATATAAACACATTGCTATCTATCAATTTTGGATGAAATATCCTGAAAATTAACATTTACATTGCAGGATTAGAATTCGGAAGTTGTTCCTTAACGCATATCTGACGGTATTTGATATCGTATAGTGTGGTTTTGACCTGCTCTTTATGAAAAGTGTCCTGAGACTACTTCTGTTATGATTAGATAACATGAATAAAATTTAATTGGATAGTTTGTAGCGTTAGCTGTGTTTTTAGATATTGAAGCATGTGATGCTTCCCTTGTCTCACACTGAATTGGAATAGCTGTGTTTGTTACCAAGGTTTTTTGTTTTTTACATTGCTACTAAAACAGTTCATAGTGACCTCACTCTGAGTCTCAATGTATAGCTTATATGTATAGGTATCAAAGCATAAAATATATTTTTTTATGTATTATGACCTTCTATTTATGTATCCAATTTTCTGTCTTGTGATTTTGTGCCAATTTTGTTTCAGCTCCACAATCGACATCCCATCCCATCCTCATCCCATCAGCCGAGTGTGTCTGTCCATGGGAAATGGACACTGAAGATGCCAGGAATGCCCTTATTACAATTAAGAGGATTTATGAAAGTCTTCTTAGCGGTAATGTACACAGTGCATGCTATATTTTCAAGACTCCTTTGAAATACTGCCTTTGCAACATATTTCTGCATATAGCAAAGCAAAGTCTTTTTTTCTTTGTTAACATGTGAACAACATGGCTTAGGATGAAAATGCAGACCTGGTTACCCATCAGTCTTTAACTGTGTCCTTCCACAATTTGATGCAGAATAATGAATCTTGATTGATTCCATAGTGGTATTATGTCTCTTTCATTTGGTACTGACATGTTCAGTTTGTACAGCAAACTGTTTTGTGGTCTAATCAAGTGTCACACACTTATTGTTCCTTATATCTTTCTTTCTTTTTTAAGGACCGTGCTGAATAGTTGGTGCAGTGGCTGCCTTGCTCTGGATGGTGTGTATGTTCTTAAGTTTATTTTACTGTAGATGAGGAAAATCCACTAATAAAAATAGTAAAATGTCATCAACTTTAACTGCAGTTTAATTAGGGACAGCAAAGTCTGAGGGTCAAGCAAGTCACATAGCAGTCAAATGTTTTGGGCAGTATTGTGCATTGGACTTGAAATAAATTCACAGTATATAACATAATCAAGAAACCCCCTGTGCAATATCACTATAATGTGAAATGATTCAAAATTGTATCACCTTATAAAAAGTGAACGCCACAATTTTCTCAATCTAAGAAAAAAAACATTCCTCTTAAAACGGCACAAAACTGCAAGATTTAACTTGGCCAAAAACATGAAGAAAAAAAGATTCATACTGGCAATACATTCTTTAGTCAAATTAAACCTAAATTTACAATTTTTCCCCCCATACAAATTTCCCATTTACACAGACGTCGACTCTGTGCTGTTGCGTCTCTGTGACTACCTCCAATGCCAGCTCAGAGGTGTAACAGTTCTGTTGCCCCCATTCCTTCTCCATACCTTTCACACAGACGTTGGGGAGTTTTGTTATACACTGTCTAAATATGATATTGAAAAGCTCATTTTCAAAAAAGAATGCATGCATACCTGTATAATCCATATCTCATTGTAAATAGTACAGTGTCAGTTATATTCTCAAAAATTATGAACATTTTGACAGTAAAACTTCTTGCTGTGTTTCTGTCTTACAGTGGGGACAAATGGAAAAACTCCTGGGAGCCGAAAGAAAATGTTTTGCAAAAATAAATGTTTTTAAATCACATATACCAGTTACTGGCTGTGTTACTTCATATACACTTGATTTCTATGATCGTTCAGAACCTTTCAAGAGCGAATTGTAGTAGTTGCAGTTTCCCAAAAAAAAAAAACATTTTGTGTTATTTTTACTGTTGACAAATTTATTGTTCAGTCACCATCTTAAAAACATGAGAAATAGAATGATTTACTGAAAAAAGGTGGATGTAAAACAATTATTTTTTGGCTTATTCCCTTACCTGTTCTTAAAGCAGAAATATTTTTCCATCCCCTGGGTTACTTTCTATGTATTATGTATTTGTACGCTGAAGACAATACCCAGACAAGAGGAAGAGTACATCCTGTTCACACAGCTAAAAATAAACTTTTAAATGTATTCACAATCACCATGATCTACAGGCACCTTATCGATTCATCTGAAATGCTCATTCTTGGCCGGTGTAATAACACCCATAAAGATAAGGTAAGAAGATGCCAGAGAGGGATAACGTTTTTATCGTAGAATCACTTAGCTTAGACTCATAATTGTTGTCCTTTACTAAGTAAATAATTGGGCTTTTGTTTTTGAATACATTTATGACTTGACATGGGTTTTAAATCATCCTGCAGTCCCATTGGAGAACCGAGGACCCGCCTCCCGGAAGTATTTTTTTCAACAAATCTCCTGATAAAGAGTCCTTAATAACTTCACAATACGATGGGTTAATGCAATGGCCATCGATTATAATTATTTCTTTCGGATCTGAGAAATATAGTTTTATTTTGTCAGTTTTGGATAACGGAAGGCTACGTTTTTACCCCCAGCCACCGTTGCGCTTGTTTGGCTTGTGTTGCAGGCGGAAGTGGTGTGTTCGAATACTATTATGAGCTGTCCTCCGTGGATGGGCTGCATTCCAACTCAAATTGCCGCCGGTCAGCGTGGTGTGTTCGAATACTATTTTGAGCTGTCCTCCGTGGATGGGCTGCATTCCAACTCAAATTGCCGCCGGTCAGCGTCACTAGCTCTGTTGATGAGACATTTTATAGCCAGTGATTGTAAAATATGAAGTGGCTCATTAATATAATTTAATAATATATTTTTAAGAATATATGGCTGATTATATTTAAAATCAAATCGTATTTCGTATGTGTCTTCCTCAATTAATATTGAACCACATACGAATCAGAATGGGTTTTTATTATCATATTGTCATATTAAAAGGAAAAAGACCAAAAAATAAATAAAAGGTAAATACTAAATAATAGATAACAGGCTATAGACATTTGAATGTAATTCCCGTGCTAGGCAACAGCCTTGGTCCTTGTTAACTTCCCCAAATTTCAGTCCTGGAGAGCCACTGTCCTGCATGTTTAAGTTTCTCCCTGGTCCAACACACCTGATTCTAATGATGTGCACGTTATCAAGCAGCTGAAGCTTGTCACAGGTTTGAAAATCATATAATCTATATATGTAATAATATGTTGCTGAGGATATTTGATCTACATCATCAAATAAAGCACTGTGTGTGTGTGTGTGTGTGTGTGTGTGTGTGTGTGTGTGTGTGTGTGAGTGAGTGAGTGAGTGAGTGAGTGAGTGAGTGAGTGAGTGAGTGAGTGAGTGTGTGTGTGTGTGTGTGTGTGTGTGTGTGTGTGTGTGTGTGTGTGTGTGTGTGCGTGCGCGCGCGTGCGGCATTTGTGCGTCATACACAAAACATCATTCTTAATGCTTGCATGGGCTAATAATAACATATACACAGTGAATATTGTGATATATGAAGGTGACTCATGTCAACAAAGAAACAAACAAAGAATGAAAGAAACAAACAAACAAAGAAACTTTTATGTGTAGAGCCTTCAAAGTGCTGTCTGGATGTAGGGTTTGGATGACCTGAGTCCATGACATGAAAAAATTAAAAATTTTCTGTAGAGCTAAACCAAATACATCATTGGAAAGGTCTCGACCTGGGGAGTAATAATACGTTAGTATTAATATTCTACATGGCTCCTGTTTTGAAATAATGAACTTTGAACCTTGACCTCAGGGCCTGTTTGAGGGCTTATAATTCTGCAATAAAAAGAAATACAGAAATGGGACCAACTGTTATAGAGAGCTCTTGACCCCAGCTATAACATGAGTACAATCAACAATTTTGGGTTTTGTCAATTATGGGTCAAATTAATTTTCACCTATGAAATAATTTGATTTTAAAAATCTGATTACATCAATGTGTTAACTATGCCCTTAAACTCCTCAATGTATTCTCATTTCAACATTTACAACTTCCAATTCTATGAAAAATACAACCTTAATTAAAGAACTACAACTCCAATGAGCCGCGCAATAACCCTAAGTACTGCTATCTGCCATAGTTGTAGTTTTCTGTAGTTTTTCCGGTTTGTAAATAAATGGGTTCACAAAAAAATAAAATAATTATATATATATATATATATATATATATATATATATATATATATATATATATATATATATATATATATATATATATATATATTGCATATATCATATATCTAGAACAGCTGTATTAGTATTTAGATTACATAAAGATGATCTATGTCAACAAAAAGTAAAGATGTATTCTTGAAATAGGTATGCAGTTTTCTGGTTTGCAAAAAGGGTAGTAAATAATGTGCCGTATACTTTAAATATTGAATATAGCCTAACTCCCGTTTTCTCTTCATATATATGGTCTTTATGTTAAGAAACAGTTCAGATGCTAGGTGTTTGAACAATATTTATTAGTTTTAAGTAAATTAGGGTTTGCATGCAGCGGACTGGCTCCGTCTCTATAGCCACTTCCGGCTTCCGCAGCGTGCGTGGCAACCACCATAGCAACAATAGAAAACGATGCATCTGTGCACTCCAACTATTTGTTCGCTTTGTAATAACTCATAAATAATATATCAAAAACATTCACTAGACAAAGCTGTAGATTAGACATTTATTTGTGAGGCTTAATTCTTCATGTCTACGTTGTTATTACATACAAAATACAATATTTTTAAAGATTATCTCCAGACATGTTAGATGTATGAAAATACCTCGTTTGTAATAACAGTAATGTTTGAATGAGCCACCGGTATACTGGATGAACCAGAACACCATGGCACAACAATTTGTGACACGAATAATGTTACATTTCAAAACGCTGTTTTTATATTCTATGTACTCACATTAGAATATGCCACTCTCATGCAAAATAAAACACATCCCACTGTGATATACTGTAAAACTTACAGAATCTTTAAAATATTTAAACAAATAATTGGTCACACTGTCCAGCACTAGGCACTATATAAATGCAGCCATTTACTGAACTTCCACGAGTAACATGTACAGCACTCTGCCCGAAACTGAGCACAACTTTCGTCACCTGTTATGTTAACTTTATACAACAGTTAGTTTCCAGCTTACACAAAGTATCAAGCTATTGCACAGACAAATGGTTATGTGTTGCTTAGCCACAGTCCAGTTCCAGTCTGGTGCTTTGTAGAAAGGATGTATAAAAGCAATATCACACGAGAGGGAGTGATGTTGTGCTGAACATCATCACAGCTGTGAATATGTAAAAGGCACACGGCCTGCGGCCTTATGTCCACAACTGAATCCCAGCCTCAAAGGCTTTACATTTCTTCCTCTGAAATATCTGGAGTGCTGTTGTCCTCCTGGTCACTGTCCTCTTCAAGTGCTGGTGACTGCGCTCAGTTTCTGCTGCAGAATGTGCAGCTTGTGCAGCAGACAACAGAGCAGCCCCTGTATCCCTTTTCTCTCAGCTCTCTGGGAGGTGCTAAAATAAAATGTAAAAAAAATAAATAATAATAATCAGATAGAAAATAAGGCAACTCTTTATGAACATTAAAATGCAGATTGTCTGCCCAGCTCTGAGACTGTACTACTACATACCATACTATGTTTAGTGATATTCTCTTGAGTGTGACGAAGGAGGCTGTATACTTTGTCCAAGGCCTTTCTCAGGTACTGGCAATGCTGGGTCATCTCCTTCACAATTATAACTTTTTCCTCTTCCATAGGCCTGACCAGCATAACCTGGTCAAAAAGTCGCCTCTTCAGGCGAAGACTCACCACTGTTTTGGAAAAGAGAACAGATGGGACAAAAGTAAAACACTTAAGCCCCTTTCACATATACACTGCAAACATAAAATGATCTAGACAATCAGTATGTGAAAACACAAATATTTGATCCAGTCAGACTGTACATCAAGTGGAATTTACCTGGCCAGCTCCCAAGTACTACTACTATGAGCTACATGTCTCTTTTGAAAAACAGAAACAAGCAAAATTGACCATAAAAAAATAGTATTGTAAAACATATAGCGAAATGTACCATAACACATACCAGTGGCTGCCCACTGCTGGACGTCACACACCCATTCCTCCGTGTCCTCCAGAGAGATGTTGAGCTCCTGCTTGAGACTCTCAAGATAAGCTCCTTCGATTTCTGCTCTCTGTTTAGTCCATTTAGAATGTTTAAAAAACAAACAAACATAGATAAGTCATGGTGTGATCGGTAAAAAGGTATGTTAACATAGGGCATTAGAGATAAGAGAATGAAGATGTTTTCACATTTGAACCCAGAATAATGTCAGAGAA
>NC_139835.1:2017400-2019900 GCF_963691815.1 Echiichthys vipera
TAAAACTAGTTTGGGCACGGTAAGGAAGGACAGTGTGAGTGCGCCCTCAGAGATCCTCTGAATGTCCTGCAGAAATCAGGACCTATTTATTCAGCAGGAATTTACTTTGACATCCTGCATGATGCCTTAAACTAAAGAAACACTGCATGGCCACTTCTCATACTTGCACATGCAGGATTCTATCATCCAAATGCTTCTCTGTTGATAGAGAGGATTTTTGTGACCTTTGATGATCCTCTTTGAAAATTAGACAGCCACAGCATTTTGAAGGTAGAAGCTCTTCACCCAACAGAGACATTTAGCTGATCTGTGCATGTGTCTATTTGAGGAACTCTAATCTTCACCCCTAACAAGGCACAACATTAGAGAATGGACTGCCCACTTTCCTTTGAAAAGGTCATAAGAGGACATAGAAAGAGAAGAGAAAAGAGAATACAAATGGACTTAACATGAGGAGGAAGAGGCGTTGTGCACAGCCTTGATTCCAGATGATCTCATGTCATCCAACAACACAAAGCAGAGCTAAGGATCAGCTCACAGAGAGAAAAAAAAAGGAATAATGGATTAATCCATCTGTTAAAGCCCACAGACTTCCTGGAGAGAGAGAGAAAGAGAGAGAGAGAGAGAGAGAGAGAGAGAGAGAAAGAGAGAGAGAGAGAGAGAGAGAGAGAGAGAGAGAGAGAGGGAGAGACAGAGAGCGAGAGAGAGAGAGAGAGAGAGAGAGAGAGAGAGAGAGAGAGAGAGAGAGAGAGGTACTGAAGGATTGAAAAGCTTTGTTGTGGTTACAATGCAAACAGGAAGCTGCAGCGGTTCCAACTGAAACAGTAAACACCTAACTGTGCAAATGCAAGTTATACATATGATATTTTAAACTAAGTACTATTATACTGTAGTCATATAATGAGAATACCAGCTGACAGATATTTGGTGGACAATAATAGGTGGTGCTCCGCCCGTTTGCATAACTTTTCAATTCCAGAAAAGTATGATTTCAGTCAACACTTCTATGTTGAAATATATGCACTACATAAGTGAACATACAGAAGTATCCACATTGAGACACAATATAAGAGTACATCCAGGCTAGCAGCTTTGCGAGGCTGTAGGCTGTAGGCTGTGGTTCTTTGAGCTGAATGATAACGTTAGCATGCTAGCATGCCTCATAGTAACAATGCTAACATACTAATTAGGTTTAATATTTACAGTGTTCACCATCTTAGGGTACGTCCACACATCCCAAAAAGCTGTATACAATCAATATTGCTTCCTTGTGACTTTTCCGACCTTCTATTTATAAAAAGCAACTACCGAAAGATTTAGCGACTTAGCCAGATCATCAGGGAAAAGGGAGAAATATACAAGGAATTAATTCCAATGCATGCCGCTCAGACTAATCCAACTCCACAGCCGCTGAGGCCCGTCTCTCCCACATCTCCTTTTACGCAACAGCACTGCACAGGCATTCAGTAGGAGTGATACAAAATATGCGGATTAGCTGTCCAGACGACAACACAGGGGCAGTGTTCTGAGATTTATCCACTCTGGGAAGCGCTTTCAGAAAATAACATAATTTAATAAAATAACAACATTGGCTAACTAGCATTAAACACAAAGTACAGCTGAGGCTGATGAAAATGTCATTATTTAGTCATAAACAAACGTATGGTGGTGGCGGTGCTAGATCAAAAGTTAAGGGATCAACAGAGTTATTACAATTCATCCTGATGTGAACAAATTTCATGGCAATCCAGCTAAAAACCACAAATGTCAACTTCATGGTGTCGCAAAAATCTATTGACTTAAAACCTGGAATGTTGAAATTTTGCCAATCCATCCAATAGTTCTCAAAATATTTCCTTCATGACCAAAGCAGTGGACCAAATGACAGACCCACATTATATACCCATTACACCAGAATGGCTAAAAATATTTGTAAATTGATGGCAGATAACTCAAAACAAAGAGAGACTGAAATGTGATAATGTCCAAAAAACCTTAAACAGTTTAAAGGATGGGTGGGGAAATAAAGTCTCTTCAAACTGCCTCCACAGTTGCTCTATCTAGGGCACATTGGATCTTCCACTGTCCCTGTGGAATGGCTGCCTTTTGGCGCTGTGGCAGAACAGGAAGCCCACTGAGTTTCTGGACACCCTGTGCAAGTCTCACCTCTGAACACAGAGGCCTCCCACAAGACAGTCTTGAGCCGACGGAGGCTTCAATGTCTGCAACATCTGCAACAGGATACTAAAGATATTCTATCAGTCTGTGGTGGTCCTGAATTGCCCCCCGGGGACAAATAAAGTTTTTTGAATTGAATTGAATTAGCTCCATATTTTATGCTAACGTGTGCTGGGGACAGAGCATGAGATGTTAACAGGCTCAACAAGCTAGTTCGTAAGGCCGGCTCAGTGATTGGAGGAGGAGATGATCTGGATTCTCTGGAGAAGTCGACAGAGAAGATGAGAAGTTGGTTAACATTCTGAACAATGTCTTCCACCCC
>NC_139835.1:4644900-4852217 GCF_963691815.1 Echiichthys vipera
GCCAGCTGTCTGCTGGTTGCTTGCTGGTTCTGTAGTAGCAGAAAAGAGTGATGGTAAAATGAGTAACACTTTATATTCTGGATAAGTATAAACACTGTATTAGCCTTGGTATTAAGTTAATATTGACATTTAAATCCTAAGACAATTAACCTGATGTTAGGTAGTGTGTAGAACAATATGTTATTGCATGAATTAAGATACATTTACTTTTTAAAAATACAGTAGGTGCTTTGCCCAGAAATAATCAAAGTCAAACCTGCAGGCCTGGAAAATGTCTGGGCAGGTTTTACGGCCCTAGGGCCGGTGACCTTTGCCCTTGGAGCTCTGCTCCTTTGTCCGCTCCGCTCCTCCTCTCCAGGACTCCAGGTGTTTTAGGGTGGATCGGCTGCTGTCACTCGGGCTCTATCCCTTTGGATCTGTGGTAGACTGCTGGTGTATTGTGCCTAATGGGGGCACTCAGTAGATGTGGGCCAGGGTTCCAGCTTCGCACACACCTGAGGAAGGCGGTTGTTAGAAACACTAGGCAAAGTGTTGGACTGCCTTTTGTATCTTTGGTTTGGTTTAGATAGTCAGCAAGAGCCTATTTTTCCCCCCTAAGTTTGCTACTTTACTTGTTTTACTTTGTTTGATTTATTGAAAAAAGAGGGAGAAGCTGTTAAGTCTGTTTAGTTCTTTTCGAGTTCGTCCACTCTCCAACCAACGTGTCACCAATTTGTCACTTTTCTATCGGTATCAATAAAAACAGCAGTTGACATATACCAATCACATCTGTTTTTTTCATGTACATCCCTTTTCCCCAAACAAACTGGGACGTAACAGCAGGCCTGTTTGAGAAGCCAGGCGATTGCTCTTCAGTCTGGTACTGGTACAGGTACAGGCTTGGGTTTGTCTTACTTGACCAATAATCTTTACTGCATCAAACTCAGATCATACAGTGATTATATTATTATACGTTGGTGAAGTTGCCTCACAGCAAGAGGGTTACTGGTTCGAATCCCGACTGGGGCCCTTCTATGTGGAGTTTGCATGTTCTGCCCGTGTCAGCGTGGGTTTCTACCAGGGTTCTCCGGCTTCCTCCCACAGTCCAAAGACATGCAGGTGTAGGGACAAGCGGTTGAAGATGGATGAATGGATGGATGGTGAAGAAGTCCAGAATCACAATATGGCCCTGACCTGGGCTCTGACCCAGACAGTCCCGCCGTGTGTTTTCATGCTGCATTGGTTACAGAAAATATGCAGAAACCTGCTGCCGTTTGGTCTAGTGGTCCGTCCTCTCCACTCCCTGCGGTTCTGGAGAACGTCTCCTGAGCAGTGTCGGTTTGCTCTCCTCCCTGCAAGCTGTAAGCTTTTTCCCCGACTGACGTGTGGTCACCATGACAACTAACAACAATAACCTGTTCGATTAAATTGCAGCCCAGGTATCAGCAGCCAGTCTGAAGCGCTTCTGCTCAATACTGGAATTTCAGAACACATTGTTGCCATAAGTCACTTACAATAAATGAGGAAGTAGATGCCAGATTGAAAAATGCTGATTAGTATTAGTTTTCTTCTAATACGTCTTTAGAAGAAAACTGTAAATGAATAAAACACAATTGAGAGCTGCATTTTACTATTTTGACACCACGTATGCAGCATAAAGAATACTGTGCAAATACTAAAACATTCCAAGTTGTACACAAAATCAGAACTGTTCAGAGTAGTAAAGAGCTGAGCCACCATACATCAGTTAGTCAACAAGCTAATGATAAGACATGTCTGGATTTTGAGCACTAGAGTTGGAGAACCAAAACGTTTCTTGACTGCAAAACTAGAACAGCAGAAGAACCTGTTTTGGACAGTCAAAGAAAGTTTGATTCAGTTTTAAGCAATGCATTACAGTGAAATCAAGCCGAATTTTCATGAGGCCTTCAGTGGCTGTAACAATCCTTTTGAAGTGGAACTGTGAAAAAGTTAAATAGAACACACACTCTTGTGAAGATAGAATATGCAGTGATTCTTATAATGATCTCTGTGCTGCCAGAGGCAAGGCCTTGATTTTAAAGGCCACTTTTGAGATTCAGGAACTGATGGAAAAGAACTAATGTGTGATGTTGAGGCTCTTTGAAGAGTGTCTGCAATCCACACTCACTTGGCAAAGACATTTCACAAAAGGCAATTAATTCTGTATCACAAGGGGTGCAATGGTATATTTTAACACAGTCACACTGTCTGGAAGTCGAAATACTTTCCGTCATACTTTCTTTTTATCTTTTAATACTGTCCAATATAAAAACTGAACTATGGGGCATTTTTGCTTTGCTAGACAGTGTGCTATATGTACAGCAAAGATGAGCAGAGAAAGTTGATGGTACGCAACAAAGGTAATACATTCATAGCATTTATCACAACTCTTCACACTCTGAAGTCAAATATTTGCATCCAGTTTATTTCCACAGGCTTTTTTGTTTGCAAAGTAAAATAATCAATTTTTAAAACCTTCCATTCTTCATTCTAAAGAAAGCTCATGTTCCCCAATAAACAAAGCTGTCAGACAACTTCTAACAAAAGTTACATATTCAACGTAATCTCCTACAATCAGCTGCTAATAAGCACCATTGAATAGAAATCAATTTTGCAAATGCAACCACAAGAAATCAATAGACCCTTTCACACATGCACTGCAAACCTGAAACTATCTAGACATTACCCAGTAGAGCTGTATCTGAGAACACATATGTCCAAATCAGTTGGATCAGACATCAAATGGTGATTATCCTCCCAGCTCGCTTGTACAAAAAACGTTTAATCTCCGTTTGAACCCATGTGTGACTACAGCCGATTTTATTCACGGCGAGTGAGTGAAATTATAACTTTCCCCCCCAAGCATAAGAAAACAAATCTCTGATGGTGAAGAAGGGTGATTTACACAAAGAGAGACAAAGAGATTTGCGAACATCTGTCGATAAGGGGCTGACGCCGAAATTATCAGAAAAATTTGAACCAGCAAAAAGGGCTGCATGGTCATCGCCCTCAAATCCTGCCTCCTGCATGCTCTACCGCAGGGCTATTCAATCGGCGGCCCCCGGGCCGCAAGGGAATATTTCCTATCATATAAGCCTGTGTGAAAAAGTAAGTCATGACCGCTGTCCTCTCTTCTGTCCGTCTCAGCGTGTCAAATACCGGCGCGCTGGGAGACTTGCTCCATGCGCTCCACATAGGTACTTGGCCCCAACGCTATGCACGCTCCCGCTACGCTCTTCTTTGTGGGTTTCTGAATCCTCTTGGCAACAGCTGACTAAGTTCTTGTTCTCAATCGTTTCAGTCTGGTCAAATCTGTGGTTAAATCACCACATCAATGTCTCTTTCTACTCTGAAAAAAGAAAGGTTGACACAGAAAACTGTCAGTTCACCAGAGAATGGACAGAGAAGTTTTTGTTTTGTTTTTGTCTGTCACTGAGAAGCCTGAGTTTACTCTGCAGCCATATCTGTGGAAAGAGGATAAGTTAATAAGGCATTTTCAGAAAAATCCTGCTACTCTGCATTTATGTTACGTTAATTTGTGTCAGCCCAGTTTCTGATGAATAAACTAATATTTCACATGTGCTTGTCAGCCTGGTAAAGTAACTAGTAATTGAAGTAATCAGATAAATGCAGTGGAGTAAAAAGTAGAATATTTCCACTGATTTGTAGTGGAGCAGAAGAATAAAGTAGCATGTAAATAAAATACTCAAGTAAAGGAGAAGAGCCTCAACCTTTACTTTAATCCAATAAAACCTTTGGTTCACAGGTTTGTTCATTTAACAAGGATTGTTTTTTGACATGTTGTTGCACTTTGAGGTCATGACTAATATTTACATTGATAAAATAAAGACAATATATGTACTCCTATGTCACTGCATTGTTTTACAATATCCATTAATGTGATGCTTTTATTTTTCCAGCCACTCATTTTGGATCATTTTCGTCAACCGGCCCCAATTCCAAATGAATTGAACAGCACTGCTCTACCGTGTGTCCCCCTCATAGACCTAATGGAGTATTTCCAGTAAGTGAGAACTCTTTTGACACAGAGACCCTCCTGTTGTGTGCTGCATGTGTGAAAGACAAGTCCTGACATTGTCTGGAGTTTATAAGTAAAAACTTATGAAAAGCGAGAGAGCTGTTGTTGAATATATTGGATAATAATGCTTTATGCACGAATGTAGTAGCATGTACGTCTAAACTCAGTGAACTCACCTAGATGTATTTGATAAATAAAATTTACTTTAGGATGATGATGCATTCATTAAAGTATTTCTGCCTCTGTATAGTCTTGATTAAGTAATCAAACCCTTAGATGAGATTATATGACACCTCCTGAACGACGCAAACCCAGGCATACCCAGCTGCACATGTGTGACTCCACCTGGACATAAAAAGTACCTGTAGATCCACGCTCAAGTCATTTAGACAGTTGAATTAACTAAGTGGGAGGTGGAAGGGCTCAGGAAAAAAAGGCCTTTTTTTCTTGCAGACCTTGGTCATGAATAAACTATATTTATGAGTAGGGTTCTAAATGAATGCGTACTGTGAGATGTGACTGTATCACAGCACTGCCTGAGCATCCTGTGTCCAGGACAGGACATGTTTTAGCTGTGTCTTTTAGTCATCAATCTAATGTGCATCTTATAGAACATGTGCTTCAGTTTTAATCAATACAACTTCTTACACCAATCACTTATTGGCTCAGATATTATGCAGCCCAAAGCATCTTTTTAGGCTATTTCCCTCTATCTTATGAACTTGACTATACATTGATTTTGCATTGGGCTTTAAGGCAGTGGCAAGTAAACTTCTGATTGCACAGCAGTACTGTGGATTTACCACATCCAGTGTGACACTGATGGAGGACTGAAGCTGCTGCTGTTGAGCTGCTGACATGCTGCTTCAGCTGCTGGAGACAAGCTGGTGGTTCAGCACCAGGCTGTCAAAACTAAGTAAGAAAAAGCATGGGGTATATTGTTTCAGATAGTGTCGAAAGGATAAATGATCCATATGATCCAGAAAGATCGGTTTGTGTAATAGATCCATGAGTTTGAAGGAGTAGTTTATAATTAATGTTTAACAAGAGAAAGAATGGTATTAGTATATGTCTGAATTTATGTTTTTCTTTTTTGTCTTTCAGAGACCACCTATACGGAAGCCCTGAAAGGCAAGGTGAAAAAAAATGTTATTTCGGACATTGTTGGCTAAAACCTAAGTTTATCTCCTACATACCAGATACTATTTTGACATACAAGATGCATTTTGAGGATTATTTAGACTGTTTTGAGGGCGTGAAAGCTGTACTGAATGAAGGGAAGTGAAAGTTCAGCAAAATGCAGCATAAACAACATGTTTTACCTTATTAGTGAACTACAAATGTCATAACATAATGGGACTGTGCATAGGTGCCGACTTAGGTTAAACAGTGGAACTGGCTGTGAGGACTTCACTACCCGCGTTCATCGTTATTAATCGAACTTATAGGCTATATTGTAATGTTAGTTGTCAAGTCAGATGTGTGTGTGTGTGTGTATCTGCGAGCATGTGTGTGTACCTGCGTGCATGTATGTGTGTGTGTGTGTGTGTGTGTGTGTGTGTCTGTGCAGGCCTGCACGTGTGTGTAGTGCAGACATCACCCATGATGTGTGATCAGTGTACTGCTAATTTTCCACACAGTCCACACTAGCTGTCAATCAAATACATTTTGACCCAAGATCTAAAGCTTTTCATCAGATCTTTTTTGAAGAGGAGAGACGTCACAATGTCTTCGATTTGTGACAAGAGCTGATTCTGTCGACAAAATAAGCATATAGTGTGCATGTTCATGGCACATACCCAGACACATGCATACACACACACACACACACACCGGTGAAGTGAATGTGACAACTAACGTTTTTGCCTATAAATGCAATTCAACCTGAACGCCATTAATGTTTTTGACACAGGATTAAGGTGGAAAGTGAAGTGAGCCAGCTCCAGGCTCCATGTGCAATAACACACGGATAAAGATGGTGGTTAGTTATTACCCAGTGTCAGAAACAAAACTAGTGCAATAACCGTCACACCAAGCATCCACCTACAACCTTACTATATATTTCACGGTTTAAATACTCACTGTTCTTTCACAATCATTGCTGCATACACCAACTGTATCATGTACACAAAGCAGCCTGTTACATTCATTGTTCAATATTTATACCCGCACCCTAGTCATGTTTAGAATTTCATTGTCCTATATATATATGCAGCTAACTTACGAGCTACGGGTATCTCAACACGAAGGAAGTGGTAAAGTAGTAAAGCCTGCATTTTGCTTTTAATGACTGACCAAGTGTGACATTAACGAGCTGTGCGACTCTGCGTCTTGCGCTGAAAAGTTGAGAATATTCATGTGTATTATGTATAATTTTTATGTGTGTATAGACTCCACTAGAAAAATGTGGAGCACAGCGCATGATTGGAGCGTAGACCAGGAAAACAATGGTCTGAACCTTTTCCTCGGTTCGTGGTAGCACCTAGATCGTGGTTGCTGTTGTGAAAAAATTTGAGAGCCGGTGAATGGGGAATAAACTGGAGACTGAAGAAGAGTTTGAGATTTGATGACTTAACACTGGATCATTTATTGACACTCAATAAGCAGTACAAGCCAACCACAGTATAGTGTCATATGGAGAGAAAACCAGGATGAATGCATTACCCGTCATACAATCACGGAACCCACAGGCTATTATGTGATGATGTTATCTTTTCATTATCTGTTTATAGAGATGCCGTGTCTTAGCTCCAACTCCATTATTGCGTCTCAAGTTGCTAAATGGACCGATAACAATAAGTGCTGCTCAGAAAAAGAAGTCTTGGCCTGGACATCTGCTGGCTACACTGGAAAGCCTGAAATATAAGCTGTTGCCCCCAGAGGTTTATCTGCCACCAGACAGGTAGCCGAGGGGTTCCAAGATCCCATCCCAGCTCTGAAGGTTCCTGTCTTCCTGAAGGAGTACTTAAACTCATGCTGGACATACAAGATTAGAACTAACCAAATATGGTCCTTCCTTAACCATCTACCAGAGCCCGACTAGTCTCCTACCAACGCAACTTTTCTCTAGTCATGCCCTTTTGCTGTTTTGTTTTGATCACTGACCTGACTGTGACCGGAGGTACAGCTGTCTCAATTTAAAAAATGTGCCTGCTGCTGTGGTCCAGCTTGATATCTCCTGCTACTACTATTATTACTATCACTACTTGTATTGCTACTATTCATGTAATATTATTATTACTTATTAAAGTTGAGCTGGATACTCGGCTGAAGGCCCTTTTTCTGAATACAAGTACTATAGGAGTAATACGAGTCAGTATCCGTGCTCGGATTAAATGAAAAACCTCATTAGGTTCAGCCCTCTGTTTTGGTTCTCATGAACGCAGGAGGACATACTGGATGCAGAAATCTTTGTGTTCCCAAGAAAATGGCTGAGCGCAAAGCACGAAACAACACAAAAAACAATAGAAAAGACATTGGACTAAATGAACAAACAAACATAAACATTTTGAGCAGCAGAGTTGTGTCTCTGCCGTAGCCTTGCACTGGGCTCTACGGAGACGGTACCCAAGCTGCCAGAGGTATTTCACTACGGCTCTTTTTAGCCATGCACCCTCCTTCTCCTGCAAATAACTCCATTTTGGTAGGGTCTAAAATGATGACCACATACATTTTGTTAGTAGAGGCTCTGAAGATAATTATGAGCCTTTCGATTTTTATCCAAAAACATTTTCGGAGGTGATCTCCTCTACCCCACATGTATGGGAGTGAATGGGTGAATGTGCTTCCGGGCACAGGCCGCCACTTAAACAGGCGAGTGCTGCAGTACCACACGTGGCCGCTAAGACCATGGTGGCTCTCCCTCTCTCTCACTCGCTCACTCACACTCACACACACACACACACACACACACACACACACACACACACACACACACACACACACACACACACACACACACACACACACACACACACACACACACACACACACACACACACACACACACACACACCTGGTGTGGTAATAAAAAAAAAAGAACCAAAAAAAAAAAATCACACTGATCATAAAAAAATTTTAAGTTAAAAAAGATTACTTTACAATTGCAACTGCATGTGTTGTATTCATTGTTGTAAACTTGTGTAAATAGTTTTCTGTTGTGATTAAAACCCTTGATCTGAAGCTCAATGCTGATGCTGTCCTGGAAATAGTTTTCTAATAAGCAATGAATAGAACTATTTCTGATCAACCATATCATTTGCATGCTTAACATACCGGTTAAAGCCCTGCCCATTCCAAGATATGAAGACCCACGTCCTTGTTAAATTTCCGCCCACTTCAAATTACGGATACAGATAATTCATATGGTTAACAGATACAGATAATGCTCGATGATGATCGATGATGCTTGATGTTGCTGTTACGGGAATTGGGTCTTTGTCCTTTGACCTACTCTCTATGGAAAATTTCCTGAGATAATTTTTATGATTTGGCACTATGAATAAAATTGAATTAAATTTGAATTGGTTTTGTTAGCTTTTGAACACTATTCTGAATATACAGTTTTAGACTAATAATGATGAATGTTTTCCTCTCGACTGAAGGAGTTCATGTACCTCGGGGTCTTGTTCACCAGTGAGGGTACTATGGAGCGTGAGTTTGGTCGGAGAATCGGAGCAGCAGGGGGCGGTATTGCATTTGCTTTACCGGCCTTAATGGGTTTTCTCAGGAGGATTGCTGGAGTCTCCCTTAGAGATAGGGTGAGAAGTTCAGCCATCCGTGGGGAACGCGGAGTAGAGCCGCTGCTCCTTTGGCCTGGGAACGCTTAGGGATCCCCCAGTTAGAGCTGGTTAATGTGGCACGGGAAAGGGAAGTTTGGGATCCCCTGCTAGAGCTGCTGCCCCCGCGACCCGATCCCAGGTAAGAGGTAGAAAATGAGTGAGCGAGTTTTCCTCTCAAAGATCACAAACTTCATGGTGTTCCAGCAGTGGATTTAGTCTGTGTGAGCACAGCTGAAGTCATTTTGAATATCAGTAAAATATTTGATTGACCCTAAGAGGGGCTGTTGACCTTGAATAACTTTGTATTTCATTAAACACAACACTGAATATTTGTAAGGCAATATTCCCACAAGCATCAACGTGTAATGGATTTGAATATTATGCAGTCATTTGAGTTGGAACGCAGTGTGTAAGTGAAGGCCTAGATGCAGCTTTATACGTCTGGGGTGCAAAGGCTCAATAAATATAGATGTATGTAGGTTCCCATACTGTTTTTGACAAGGGCCGCTGGTAACCTTTCCTTTGGGACACCTTATAAAGTAGCTATGTAACACCCATACAGAGTGTTTACAGCCGCATCATTCGGCAAACATTTAACACACCACACAAAAGAGAAGCCCATTTTACAGATTTCAATCTCGCAACCATTTTCACCCAAAGACTCAAATCAAAGAAAATGATTTTGTTCTCAGGATGACACAGAATCTCAAAACACCATACAGAATGCAGATAACATTAGCTAAAACTGTTATTGCCTCAGTACTATTACCTCCTAATCCCTAGTGATTTCCTGTTAATAGAAAGGTTTGTAGCTGTGTGTGTGTGTTAATTATGTGTGTGTTTGTGTGCGCGACCACATAATGTATACGACTGTTTGTTTGCATAGATTTGGCATCATTATTTCCTGACCGCGGGTCACTATACGAAATAACAGTAAACCATTTTCTTCTGTGTTAATTACAAAAGCTAGATTATTTTCTGCTGCCGATAAGCATGAAGTCTAATGGGGTAATTGTGGATTTGTGTCATTGACATGCTTTGGAGAAATGAGCTCGGGTGTAATGATTTGACAGGTGAAAATGCCAATTCATTGTAGTGTATCAGAACTGACCTTATCAAGGTTCAGAATTTATAAATCCACAAGAAATGGCCGTTCATTATAATTTTAATTTGACACTCCAGTGGTGTGTGTCCTGGTGAACTTCTCATTAAAGAATCATAATTAATCATAGCGTGCGTGTGTATGTGTGTCCGTTATTATATTTTCTAAATAAACAATCTTCTATTCCATGCCACTGTATATATGGTTAGGTGGTTACCTAAACAAAGGTCTCCTCGGTCTTATAGGGGAGTCCAGAAACAGAGGAGCTGGTTTTATGAATTCAGCTCAGTTCATTGGTTCCAGCCAGTCAACCACACATGGCAGCAGCCTGGGGAGGTAACATGACTGTGCACAGCCGGTGGGTCATACTGCTCAAGAACTGCTGACTGATTGCTGGAGTCATGTTGTACTCACATCTCCTGCTAACATCTTCCAAGGATTCAAAACAGCAGTACACTGGTGGCTCCTAACCATTTACCCATTCGTGTCAGGTCAGGACAGACGTGGAAGCTAAGCAATCAATTGCTGTGGTACACATTATGGTTTCCCAGCCGATACAACAAAATTGAAAGGCGAAAAACGGGAGTGTTGGCAGGTATAAACACTAAACAGTAGTAGAATTCTGTGCACTTTGTTTATCACTAGTATTTAGTTTCAGTTTTATATCTGAAAGGCTTTCGACCCAGAGATGGGGATCCACCTTATAAACAGCATTTGTGCTGACCTTGTGCAACCATCAGAGGCTGGAGGTGGAGCTGAACCTAAACAATTTCATGGACACTTTTGAAGACTGTCAAAACAGCTAGCCTTCTTTAATTCAGCCCACGGCGCAATCAATAACAGCCATTTGCAGAAGTAATTTGCAGCTATTGTATATTCTTGCAGTGCGGCCTGTCACGAGATGTGCAGCTCTGCTTATCAGAAATTGAATCTGGTTTAATCCTGGTTTGTTACACTGATAGTATAGGAGCCAGGGCCAAGGTAATCTACACTGAGTATGGACCAGCATTGTACATGGTGTTAATGACTTTTCTATTAACATGCCTCTGCAATGTTTATCACACCCCATCCTGCGGCCATTTTTTAAAACTTTAAGGGGAATTTCATTTTTTTTCATCCTGTACCCTATTTCTCCATGTATTTCTGTTTAAGTGACTAATGGCAACAGCTGTTCCTTTAAACTTGTCCAGTATTGAGCATGTGCACTGCAGCCTGGCTGCTGTGAACTGAGCTCTAGTGTAATCAAAAGGGGCACCTGCACACCAACAATATATTTCCACTAAAAGTGGTTGTTTTTGCCACTGACAGGCTCACATTGTCATTATAATTGTCTGATTGTATTATAGAATGATGGTGGAGTCTTCTTTTCCTTCTGACATCTCGCAGGATGTTGCTTGGAAACACCCGAGTGGAACTTCAGAGAGGGAGAATATTGTGAAGCCTAGCTTTGTGTTATCTAAATGATTTTTAATAAAAAATGGTTAGTTTTGCACATTTTCGATTCAACAATATTTTGAGCTATGCTTTGCGCAGCGCTACCTTTGTGGCAGTTTGGTGAAATGTCCCACACATCTTTCCCTGCGGCACAGAAACATTACGCAGATCTTAGGGGTCAGAGGTCAGAGGTCAGGGGGCGTGTGTTGCCGGAAGACGCACCGTGAGTGCAGGCACAGGCCTTCAACTTGAAGTGAAGAGAGACAGAATGGTTCGGGTTTGTATTTTTCCCGGCTGTGAAACAAAAATGAAAGTTTACAACCCAGAAACTTTTCATAGGCTGCTGCGGTACGATGACCGTGCTCTGATGAACCAGTGGCTCATTGTTTTGAATCAGACATTGAGACGCCGATGGAGACGCTTAGGCAGAGGGATTACCATGTCTGCAGCAAACCACGATGTTAACGTGTTTTGCTGGAATAAATCATCAATGGGCTCCTTCCCTTTGGATTGTATTTGGTAAGAGCCCCTGTACCAGGAGCTGGTACAGGGGCCAGTAGGTAAGTCTTTAAAACACTCTTTTAATAAACTCTGTGTTCACTAATTACATTGTTGGTGCTTCGGTTAATGTGTTAGGACTCTTATCGTGTTACTGCAGAGGTTTGGTGATATTTGGAGCAGTATTAGTGGTTAAAAAGGACATTTTAATGCATCCAACTCACCACCCGAGCTAATCAGTGTTAGCCGCGGCAGGCTGTTAGCGTCTCTCTGGAAAATCTATGTTAATAGTTCATACACCAAAAAATTGTCTCGACAGCTTATTTGATGACCCAATTTGCCTAAAAAGACCCTGGAATGATTTTACACCAGAATTTCACTTAAATGGTGCAGCCAACGTTACCAAATGAGTGACCAAATAAATGAGCAAGTGAGTCTGACCAGATACTGCAGGGTTTCATCTCGTAAAATATACAGTGAACAGTTGATACCATAGTCTATCATACAATGATCCAAAAGACTCAGGTGGTAATTATTGGTACCCACGGTGATAGCAGAGTTTCATTTAAATTAAAAGATACTATGCCATGTCAGTGGCTGAGCATGCACAATACCAGGGCCCTGCTGGTACTCACTCAACTGAATGCCTGCATGAAAATGATCAAAATAGTAATTACAAGTATGAAAAAGAGGTTTTATAATTATAAGTTAGTAAATCATAATTATTTTTTCCAGTTTTCAGTAAGAGTTACGTTTTTCATATTTCCTTTATATCATCTTCTATAAAGCATCACATCCTTACAATCACGAGTGTTTCTGTACATTTGGGTGCCCGAGGCGAGACATCCACTGGGGATTTATTTTTTTTGTTACAACATTTTATGACAATTCTAATAGTTTCATTATATTTAATTATTGTAGTGACATGTTGTGTCATCAACATCATCTGCTATTTCGTATAACACACTGTAGTCCCTGTTATGTCCTGTCCTGGTGTTAGTAATGTTCAGGATATTTTATTGAACATAACATGGTTATAAATAGCCCTGCATGATTATTATTATTATTATTATTTTTATCACCCACGTTACTGCTTATCTGTGAATCTGTGTATCTTTGACGCCTCGGTACTGTTCACCTTCAATACATCATTGAAATAGTAGCAAGAGGGCCGACCTGCTTACATTGATCAATGCCGCTCACTGTCATAAGATCAAACTCCTGACCGCTGTGTTTTTAAAGTCTTATGACTCATCCTTTTAACACAGTTGGATGTTTTTGACAGCTGTCACACCAAGAGCTGCCTTATTTATAGCCAATACCTATACATCCCAATAGATTTACTGATCCTAAATAAGAACACGTGGATCTTTAGTTATACCTACTGACGACTACATGGCTGTAGTTTATGTGCACATATTGTCTTATCCTGTTTATGATCATCTTGGTGTGGATCAAACAGTATTATGATAGGACTATCAGCAGTACTGTCAGTCGACTCTTCTTAGCTTCAGGTGTTTAATGCAATGTTAACAATCATTGATTTTGGACCTCTTCCATCTGGTGGCGTCCTGGATGACTACCTGCTCGCCAAAATCTAAAAATTGGTTCTGCCTGGACCTCGGCTGGTAAACATGAGTATGTGCTGAGCAGTTTACTGATGTTGTGTTAAATGATTTGTTGGTATTGAGCTGCCATACCTACAGCTTTCAAGTGACAGAGCTGATTGGTGCAGCTCTAAAATCTCAGATGAAAATTACCACAGTGATGTGCACTGCAAGTTGTGCACTGTCGCAACAGTGAATGTGTTTTGCAGCACCTGAGGCATTTAGCAGCAGCAGCAGCAGCAGCCGACATGCCGACATTGTGTTTCCCCGTCGATATGGTACCTAAATCTGGACCAAACCTTCAGGGCGCTACAGGAAACATAATTTTAACAGAAGGGAAACATTATTTGACCAGGAAACAGACTTTGACACGACACCTGTTCTGAAAATACAAGGCTGAACTGAACCCTTCCTTATTTCCTACCACCCTATTCTCGGCCTTCTTGCTCAGACTACAACCATCTCTGAACTCAACTATTATACACATGTAACGTTTTGTGAGTGCATTTTTCGCGGTTGTGGCGCTATCGTAGTGAAAGTATCTGACAGATAGACATGGTAAAATACTTAAAACCGCCTTTGTGTTATGTCATTTTTTCACATGAGCTGACTCAGCCCGTCAGCCCATCATGGCAGGGATGTGCATTTCCATTAAAACAGTGCTACCTGCTTAAAGGTGTCTTCAGTGGTGTGGCTTTTCAGGGTATATTACGGTCGTCTTTGTATTTTAGTGTGTTATAATTTTTGATGTACCTGGACGACACAGTGGTGTGGCCTCACAGCAAGCGGGTTCCTGGTTCAAATCCTGGCTGGGGCCCTTCTGTGTGCATGTTCTCCCAGTGTCCGAGTGGGTTCTCTCCGGGTTCTCCGGCTTCCTCCTACAGTCCAAAGACATGCAGGTGTTATTCACGTGATTGATGACTCTAAATTGCCCGTAGGTGTGAATGTGAGTGTGAATGTTTGTTTGTCTCTGTTTGTCTGTATGTGCCCTGTGATAGACTGGCGTCCTGTCCAGGGTGTACCCCGCCTCACGCTCAATGTCAGCTGGGATCGGCTCCGGCCCCCGCGACCCTGTTGCGGTTGAAGATGGATGGATGGATGTACCCGAAATCACAAACATGTTCCTGTTCCTATGTCCCATTGTCTGCTATTTCTATTTAGAAGCCAGAAAGTGAGTGTCAATAAAAAGGCCTCTCAGTTACCACTACTGTAGATGTCTCCAGGACCACATTTTGCCATGATGACACCATAGACTGTGGGGTTCAACCCAGGATCAAAACGATGCACCCCTCGTCAGTGGCAGTGTCCGGGTAGGTTTCTTTTCGGAGGTTCGCAAATCTATGAGTGATGTCACCGTAGCTCCATCCATTCATTATACATTCTATGGATGACACACACACACACAGGCTCACAAGGTTGGTGCTGGTAATAAGTAGATGTGTTTGTGATGACGGTGCCGTTAAAGGACAATGGTGCAATGCAATTATTCTGATTCTAATTAATTACAGCTTTTATTGTATTAATGGTTTTAGGTCTGAAAGGGATGTATTCTGCCTCCTCAAATGTAATTTTTATTGCCACCTTGGACAGTAATGAAGTGGTAGCAATTAGAGTATTACAGTAGTGACTGTGGATCATGACATCATTTAAAACCATTAGAATATGAAGAGCAGTCACACTTCATTGCATTACAGAGATCATCAGACAGGCAGAGAACCTGGCCTCCTCCTTGACACAAATGTCCTTGGATCTGACTATTATCCTCAGTGTCTCTCTCCATTTTACCTCATACCTCTCGCTCCTCTCCCTCTGGTCCTCTTCCAGGTGTTTTCCTCACATCTTGCCTAATGATACATGCTAATTGTTTTTAAATGGGTTTTTGTGCTGGTTCCCCTTCTCTCCCTTCTACTCTATTATATCCACTGGACCATGTAAAACCAAAAATTCACACAGAGGCTGGTCAGACATACGAATCAATAGATCTAAATACAATTGCAGGGTTACTTGAGGCGCTGTGAGCTTTCCTTTTTGCAGCCACTGCATGAAACAGTAAGAACAAAGAAACTATTCTAACGTTTGTGATGAGATGTGCTCAGCTCAGTCCAAAACCTCCTGTGAATCTCCATCACATACAATGCCGATAGCAGGTTTCATGCCAAATAGAACAGAAGGCATGGTTAGTTGGTTCTTCCTTAGCCACAGCACATCAAGTGGAAGACCTTGAATGAATCTGAACATGAAACAGTACGAGTTGTTTGCTTTGTTTATGATTATAATTTCTTCAGCAGTACATCCCGGCTCCATATGGCACATTCTAACTTTCCCATATCTTCTGCAAAGTGTGTGACATTATCCTTCATTTACTCGCCTTGTTGGCACTAAGACAAGCCAGGAGCGTCGCCAAGAAACAGTGCCTAGAAACAATTCTTGAAAGATGAAAGGAACAAGTAAAGTGGGAAAACAGGAGGGAGGAAAAAAGATTAAAAAAAAGAGTGTGAGAGATATTTTTTTTCTGCAGCTGTCCATGGCTTTTTAATTTCTTCTGAGATTATTGAGCGTGATGAGCTTAGTCGTGTTACGAAACCCTCCGTGCAGGCTTCTCCGACGCACCCCCACGCTCTGTTGGAGCTCTTTGAATTCCCCTTATTGCTGTTTAATGGAGATGGGTAACCAAACAAATGAGCAGCCTTTGCCTGGCTCAGCACCACAGGTTCTCATTAATCCGAATGCTGAGACGCTGATGGCACTAATTTTTCAGACTAAGCTGTGTCTGTTTCTCGTCGCTTCATGACACTCACACAACAAGAGAGTTTCAATCAGAGACACAGCACAAAGGCAAAGAGGTTGCAGTAGTCATGTCACACCTGATCTGTTGAGCTTGCTCCCTCACTGTTGGAAATCTCCCTCTCCAGTGCCCATCTGTGTATGTGGGAAAGAACAAAGTAGTGCAGGCATGATGTGAGTCTGCCTCAGTTCCAAGGGATGATAAGGAGAGACATAAGTGCAAATTACATTTGGAACAAAATGTCTTCAGAACATAACAAAACCATATCTGTCATATTACTGAGGGAATTTAATGGGAACTAAATAGCTGGTAATCACAACAAAATGTGGCTCTTGGTGCAGAAACATGGTCCACGTGTACATAACTTTTACTGCTCAACCATCTGCACAGAGACAACATAGACAATGGGATGTGTGTCTGACTGAATGAATATGCTAACTCATATGGACATGTCTACAGCTTTGTCAAACTGGTCGACCATGGTTGTTTTAAGCGAAAGTGAACACGAACAGAAGAGGTCAGCTTTCTTTTATTCGATGATATAGCAGCTTAGCTGCAACGCTCCCACTGCAGCTAACGCTTGCGTTGCGTTACGATTTTCAGGTTACACATTCCAGAACGTGATAACATCCTAAATTCATCTTGCGTTCCCTAAGTGCCCCCATTGAGAAACACTCAATCTCCTTATTTCCCTTTTAATTATTGTGGGCATTGGACACCAAGGCAAAATGCTTGTATGTGAAAACGTACTTAGCAATAAACATTCTGATTCTGATTCTAGAGTTTACTAATTCTTGTAAGTGAAGGTCTTTTTAAGTGTGGCTTGGGGTTGCTGGAGGCATTTCGTGGATCACTAATTAGCATTCATACACACAGTACACAATAAACTGTGATGTTTTGAGAGATTGGAAGCCATCCTCTTGGATACTGCGGTGGCATGGGTGCAGGCAGTGAAGAAAGTAAAGTAATAATAATACTTCTGTAATATAACGTTATTTACAGCTATTCATTCATCAACACAGCCTTTTATAGATTAACTGCACCGTCTTTTAGCATTAGCTTTGCTAAAAAATCCAACTGCATATTGGGCTTTGTTGATGAAAGAGTCCTTGACATGGCATGAACAAAAACAGACCTCTGTTGGCTAGTTAATTTTCCCTCACAACCGAAAAAGCAACTGAAAAAGAACTGGTTTGCTGACAAATCAGGGAGTGTTGAGTAACGGGAGGCTGGATGGAGCTGTGCGTCACTGGTGTGGCCAGCATTCTTTGCCTGGAGCGAGGTAACCATATATACAAACCACATATACAGCACAGGTTCACATCACCCAGAGCTGGGAGTAGAAAAACTGTTGGAAACAGAGTGTTTAGGACAGTCTGAAATCAGAGGTTTTTGCCCACAGGGAGTACTTTAACACACGTTTACCTCATTGTTTGATGTTTTGGCCATGTTTAGTATGATCAGCCTACATTGTAACATTATATATACAGTATATGACAGAAAATAAACAAAAGCATAATAGGTCCCCTTTAAGGTAACTGCCCTTTACAAAATTCTTCCATTCGGAACACTCTGCAACTAGTCTGGCATGAAACAATTGTTTTTCGACTTCTAAGGGCACTATAAATGATGCAGAAGAAAAAACCTCCACATGCAATCGGACAGACCTACCTTTTTGAAGCAGAAAAAAAAGGCTGCCTCATCACAAATTTTCTCAAATAACAGTTACACTACAGTTACAAAATGTGTTTCTGAAAACATTTTAGGCAAAATATAGGCAATACAGTTACAGGATCTTGGCAGGCATTTGAACACTGCTGCCTAGTTTGGCAGGTTCTTTACAGTTTTGTGTGCCTGGTAACTTACACTGGATGTAGAATGCCTTCAGTAACAGTCCCACCATGAAAATACATCTCATGACAACACAATACAAACAAACTAATATGATCTAGTGACTTTGGTTGTTCGGCATGCTAACGGAAGAGGCTCTATGGATGGTAATGTCGCTCTGCCACTTTGGTCCAGAATAAAATAACTCAACTGCTATTGGATGGATTGCATATTGTCATATTGTGCATTACCATGCTACCCAGAAGATGAGTCCCACTGACTCTGGTGATCCTCTGACTTTTCCTCTTGCATAGTCATAAGGTTGACATTTGTGGTGTTGTGTAAAATGTCTTAATTACTGGACAAATTGCTATGAAATTTGATACATTCCTGTCCCCTATATGCTCCCCTCTTAAATCCATACAAACACACAGACACGTTCCTATTACACTTCTGCCCTTACTACAAGCCTAACTCAGAAGTCGGAAGTTCCTGATTTACGATAACAAGTGAGTTCAGCTGATCTGGGCCATCAGACCAACCTCTTTCCGCAGAGTTACTAACATGGAGGCTTATTTACATCTAGAGAGGGAATGTCTCCACAGACACTCAGATTTGAATACTCAGCAAAAAGGCAACAAGTGTTTTTATTAGTGGGTCACATGATCAATTTGACTCACTCTGTGATAGATAGTAACTTAAAAGACAATTAAATAGATGACAATCTTAAGGAGTACATCCTTACCCTAGCCTAACCTAATTCTTATCTTTTGTCACAACATGATGTCATCCGGCCAAGAGCTGCTCCTGGTGGATCACAGGTGAGAGCTGCCATTCTTCCTCTGGAGGCAGGCAAAGTTATAAATATTCAGAAGGAAAGCAGATTGTGTGAGCTGTGTTATTTGGGAGAAGTAAAATGTGATTTCAGTTTTCTTTTGTAATTTACACTATGATGATTTATGAAGGTCAGTTATCCTTGAAACAAAAAAATCTGTAATATTCTTATGGTCAAAAATTGCAATGGTTGTTCCATTTTTATGTTTAACTTTGTTTGAAGTCTGAAAAAGAAGGCCAACTGAAATTTAGTAATTTATTAGTGTTCATTCTGATTTCTCCAGTGACATACAGTACATTTGTTGTCAGTGATTGTATTGCAATGACAGTCTGAAAATGTTATTGGTTTCTTATTTTTTGGACATATAGTGTGGTCTTATTTATATGTATGTACAACCTTCAGGAGCTGGTTTATATGCATGCGTGGTGTCCCATGTGGGCTTGGCATAGTTGTATGCATCATTAATATAACATTATTTGACTGTAATATATTGTGGTTAAAACAATTGTAAAGCCAGTATGTCTTCTCCTCTGAAGGCTAAAAAACCTCACATTTAGCATCACTTTCTGGCCATGACAACCTCCTTCTTCAGCCCTGGTCACTGTGTTAATTACATGAGAGTCAGAATTCCCCAGTAGCCCGGTGGGAGTTCCTTAGCCCTTCAGAATGACCAAGCATGGAATTCCCCAGGGGACTTTCCAACACGGAGAATGTCAGGGGGACTGATGGCACTTTTGAGATTTATTATGAATTTGCATAGATTTCAATATGGGCGCAGGGAGAGGTGGGGGGGTTGAGATAGTGCTTCCATTGGCAGCAGGGATATGGCCTACTTTAGAAATTCAATATCTCTAGTGTGGTTGAGAGCTGGCTGTACAGATGAATGGAGGGGGATGATGAGACTTATGGCTTGGTACTCAGGGGTTAAAACCTCCAGGGAATGTAGAATGGAATGTAAGCTCACGAATGGAAACGCACAGATGTTCTTCACTAAGGATACTCACGTGTGCATGTCACTGTTCCGCTCTAACAGTGCGTACTAGCCACGGACTCTACCGTAAAGACAAAATATGGAGACGATATACTGTATCCCGTCAGTATTGAGAGGCTGAGTGAAGCAGATTCCTCAGTTATGAGTGCTTTCAGTGATGACCCCGAACTTTGTGTTATCAGACCACACATACAGTAATTATTTGTCATATGGCTTTTTAGATACCTGATACTTTAGTAGAAACTCAGATGAAAAGCCCTGAAATTCCTCAGAGTTAATGCTGTGCTTGTAGGTTGGGGGAGGACTTCAGAAGGAATTTTGTGAATCTGTATCTATTTGCAGAAAAGAAGAGAAGGGTATACCAGAAATGATCTTACAAGTATGTCTGTGATTGCTGAGAGTGCAATGCACAAAGAAATCATCCATCCATGTTTTATCTTGTTCAGAGTTGCAAGGGAGGCAACTGGAGACTTGTTGGTGGCATTATTAACCGGCTGCACTCTCTGGTGGCTTTTGAGCTGGCTGATCTATGCAGGACATTAAAATTAAATTTCTTAACTCATGTATATGCAGTCCCAGAACGTCAGGAGAACACATCCATTAGCTGTGGCATCATGAATACATTTTCCTCCACAAATCTTTTTCTCTCCATAGATATTTCTCTCCTACTTGCATTGATTTCATAAAAAAATGTCTTTTGAATGATACATTTGAACAACCAGCAGAGTTCCTATTGATGAATAATTTGGGAGGTCTCAGCTCCAAGACTCAAAGTAAGCCTACTGTATGTCATCCTTAGTTTTTCTGCAAATCAACAAGTCAGTGCTGATTTCCATATCAACCATAGATTGTTGCAGCTGTTTACACAAACATGGAAAATAGAAAAGCTGCATCTCTGAACTGAACAAACAGTAAGCCTGTGAATGTTCTCATTTGTACAGGTCATCGTTAAGTGTTAGGTTTACTGACTGGTCAGATGCGTACATGAACTGATGAAGCCTCTTGGATCAGAGGTGAAACGTCTTCCTAGACAAATAACCAAGTCCAGTTGCTTTGGCTGAAATTGCTTTGGGGATGAACAAACGGTACTTAAAGACAGAGCATGGAAGTGGAATGTGTGGGGAAATACATTTTTTCTTTTTATGGTAGACCAAGCTGACATCGGGCGTGAAGCGGGGTACACCCTGGACAGGACGCCAGTCTATCGCAGGGCATATAGAGATGAAACTGATTCATAAATAAATAATATATATATTAATTTTTTCTAAAAGTTTAGTTCTGTTTCTGGTCAAGTTTATAACAATATGTGTCATCTAACTAGCAAAAGTGAAGTTGGACACACCCTTGCACCATGCACTTTAAACCATGCAATAGATAATCTCAATAGGGTCCTAAGAGTCTAAAGAAAAGTGCAGCTCTATGAGGCTGTACTTACTTATGTTATGTTAACATACTAACATGTTCAAAATGACATGGTTTAGCATGATAGCATCCCAACATTTTAAAGCATAGAACACGAGGGACAGCTGAGGCTAATGGGAATGTCATTTGTTTTGCAAGTGTTTGGTCATAAAATATAAAAAAAATAAAAATTTTGACCACATGATCAAGCTAGAAACTTTAAAGTAGAAGAATAGTCAAGGGCTCAGCAAATGCATTACAATTCCTCCTGAGAGAATAAATGAAAAATTGTTGCAATCAATCCACTAGTTGTTGAGGAATTTGACCCAAACCACATATGTCAACTTATGTTGGCGCCAGAGGAAAATACAATGCAATGCCCAAGGTCAGAAGGATACATCGTTTTGGAAATGTGTGTGGCCCGACTGACCGGCCAACATTGCAATGTCTAAAGCCACACCGCTGGCTAAAAAGAACAATGACAGTGTTCCCTCATAATAAATGTCAAAATGTTTACGACCACTGCCAACTAGCACCTAGATATTAGCAAAGCCTTCCTTCCTTCCCTTACTTGGATCACACCCATCTTTGAGCTCAGCCTTTTTGTTTTTGTTCTCCACTACACGCCTGTGAAGGACTTTATCCTGTTCGGTTATGTGGCCAGGGGTGCAAAATTGATTTGGACCACACCTGGTTTGAACCATACCCATCTTTGAACTTACAAATAGGGCTGAAACAATTAATTGAGTTACTTGATTAATTGTAATTGTATTGTATTCTATCTACTTACTTTTTCCAGCATTTTTTTTTTAATCCATTTTCAAGCGTGTCAGGTCCGGGTCAGGTCAGTCAAAGTATGGGTGAGGTGTCGGATGCATAATAATGTATGGAGCGAGAGAGACGCCCACTTGTTTATATCTGATATGCTCCGCCACTGGCTCCATCTAGTGGCCGTCCAACTAGTTCACTGTTGACCTTTAAGTATGCATTAACAGTATTCAAAACTGTCATATAATACTCTGGAAGGTTTGATACACAAATGACCCCTGATGAACACAATGTCTCATCTCATCTTCAACCGCTTATCGGGGGTTGGGTCGCTGGGGCAGCAGCTTTAGCAGGGAACCCCAAACTTCCCTTTTCCGGGCCACATTAACCAGCTCTAACTGGGGGATCCCGAGGCGTTCCCAGGCCAGTGTGGAGATATAATCTCTCCACCTAGTCCTGGGTCTTCCCCGAGGCCTCCTCCCAGCTGGACGTGCCTGGAACACCTCCCTAGGTCAGGGAGGCGCCCAGGGGGCATCCTTACTAGATGCTCAAACCACCTCAACTGACTTCTTTCAACGCAAAGCAGCAGTGGCTCTACTCAGAGTTCCTCACGGATGGCTGGGCTTCTCACCCTATCTCTAAGGGAGACTCCAGCCACCCTCCTGAGAAAACCCATTTCGGCCCTTGTTCTTTCGGTCATGACCCAGCTTTCATGACCATAGGTGAGGGTAGGAACGAAGATTGACCGGTAGATCGAGAGCTTTGCCTTTCGGCTCCGCTCTCTTTTCGTTACAACGGTGTGGTAGAGCGACAGCCACACCGCCCCCGCTGCTCCGATTCTCCGGCATAACTCACGCTCCACCGTCCCCTCACTCGTGAACAAGATCCCGAGGTACTTGAACTCCTTCACTTGGGGTAAGGACTCATTCCCTACATGAAGTAAGCAATCCACCGGTTTCCTGCTGAGAGCCATGGCCTCAGATTTAGAGGTGCTGATCCTCATCCCAGCCGTTTCACATTCGGTTGCGAACCGATCCAGTGAGTGCTGAAGGTCACTGACCGACGATGCCATCAGGACCACATCATCTGCAAAAAGCAGAGACGGGATCCTCAGCCCACCGACTGCAACCCCTCCCCACCACGACAACACCTTGATATCCTGTCCATGAAAATCACGAACAGGATTGGTGCACCCCAGGCGGAGGCCAACCCCCACTTGGAATGAATCCGACTTACTGCCGAGGATCCGGACACAGCTCTCGCTTTTGGTGTACAGAGATTGGATGGCCCACAGAAGTGACCCCCTCACCCCATACTCCCGTAGCACCTCCCACAGTATCTCCCGAGGGACGCTGTCATATGCCTTATCGAGATCTACAAAGCACATGTAGACTGGATGGGCATACTCCCAGGCCCCCTCCAGGATCCTTGCGAGAGTGAAGAGCCAGTCCGTTGTTCCACGTCCAGGACGGAATCTGCATAGTTCCTCTTCATTCTGAGGTTAGACTATAGGACGAACCCTCCTTTCCAGCACCTTAGAGTAGACTTTACCAGGGAGGCTGAGTAGTGTGATACCCTTGTAATTGGCACACAACCTCTGGTCCACCTTTTTAAATAGGGGAACCACCACTCCCTTGGCACTGTCCCAGACTTCGACGCAATGTTGAAGAGACGTATAAACAAAGACAGCCCCTCCAAACCCAAAGCTTTCAGCATTTCTGGACGAATCTCATCAATCCCTGGGGCTTTGCCACTGTGGAGTTTTTTTGACTACCTCAGTGACTTCCGCCAGAGATATTGACCATGATTCCCCATCAGCTTCCAGTTCTGCCTCTACAAAAGAGGGCTTGTTAGTCAGATTAAGGAGTTCCTCAAAGTGCTCCTTCCACCGCCTGATTACCTCATCAGCTGAGGTCACCAGCGTCCCGTCCTTACTGTAAACAGCTTGGACGGTTCCCCATTTCCCTCTCCTGAGATGTCGAATGGTTTTCCAGAAGCACCTTGGTGCCGTCCGAAAGTCCTTCTCCGAACTCCTCCCACGCCCGCTGCTTTGCCTGACATTTGGGAATGTAAAATCAAAATGACCAGGGAAACTCAAATGTCCACAGCCCAAACTCACACAACCAAACATTTTATTAGCTCCCACAAACAGCCCACAGAGGATCAAAGACATGCTTGTTTGACATTTGGATGCATTCAGCTGATTCAATTCATCATCTTGCTTCACCCTCAGGAAGGTTGCCCTTTCATTCACAATGTATCTGCCTGTTCATTGAATGCTTTTGAACTCAATAAATTATCAGGAAAATTGGTTGAGCAAAATCCTAATACCAGTAATCACTTGCTTGGCCTTGAAATCTGAATACATAAATCATATTATGATAAAATGTTTGTTTTGGCTCTGTTGTTACAAATCTGCAACACTGTGAAGTGGATATTTTGTTCTTTCACAGAAAATGAAAGTTGTGACATGAAAATATAGCAAAATTGCAGTTGACCAAAGCGTTCAATGTATAATCGATTATGTTGATGCTGAAAATACATCAACATCAATACTTTAAGTTGACGCATCTTGTTCTTACCTTTTCTAAAATGCTTGAACACATTCCTCAGTGTTTCTCTTGTATTCATTCTGCGGTGGTGTGGCTGATGAGCACCGTTGTTGACACACACAGAGCGGAACAGAGGAGAGACTGGTGACGCGAACATAAAGTTGCCAGTACTGGTTAACAAGCTCCATAGTGAATCACATGAATGATGATAAATTACTAAAATATTACAAGTCGTTAGTGGCAACCCTAAAAATATTAAACCTATGTCGGCTTTGAATGACATTGCTGCAGGATTTCTAGATAAACTGAAGGTTATACTCGTGCAATACAGTAGTTCAGCTGCATAAACAATGATAGCTTTCTGGTGCATACTAAGAATTAATTATTCAGACTATAATGATGGGAATGTTAGGAATTAATCATAATTTTCTCTTTAGACGTCTATGGTAAATGCCAAAGCTGTGACTGCTGACTGACGTGTTACGGTGAGCGTATTGTGTAATTTACGGTGCTTCTGTGTGTTGGTCACCTGTTTCACTGTAACTAAACTCAGCTGTTTTTGCTATAATGCTTACCAAAACGGCTAACTACCGCTTGATATTTAAACATCCACTAGCTCTACTTAAGCACCCACAGCTCTCCTTTCAGTGACTTTCTCGCTATCCTACACTGTTTTTGCCATCTGTTAGCAACTTTAGCTTAGCAGTTAGCTTCACAGCTGGTGATGGTTTCCCTTGCTTTCTCTCCTGCTGTCTTGCCTGGAGTGTCTTATTTCTAGCTACTCCTCTGCCTCCTTTAGTGATAATGTTAATTTTATAAGTGCAATTTATTTTTAACGCATTTGTAGGCTCAGTGAGTGAGGTCGCACTGTCCTTCCGTTCCTGTGCCCCAGGACATTTCACGGCTAAAGTCTAGTTTGTTTGACCAGTGTGAGGGCAACTGTACAGTTGCCGTCCACGGCCCGATTGGCGGAGGGGGGCTGTTGTAAAGCACGATTGCACATGTACGAGCACGCGCACGAGGCCTACGGCGGCTCTGACATAATTTTATGTGCGCCTGTTGGGACATAGAAAGAAGAACAGACCATGCACGGACATTTAAAACAATGGTGGCGAAATCGTCACGTTGGTGTGATGCGGAGGTGTGTTTACTGCAGATTTGGTCAGATCAAAATATTCATAAACAGTTGGACAAGACGCACGAAAACTGAGGTCTATGGAAAGATTTGTATCAATCAATGCGTGTGACGCGTTATGACGTGATGACGTATGGGCAGCAAGAAGCATTCTGCCGAGGCCCAGGTAGTGAGAGTTCAAACGGGCCTGGGCCGTGGGGGGAGGAGAAGAGTACCCTAAAGCACGGTCCGGATGGACAGTGTGAGTGCGCCTTTAGAGGCACGGCCCCGAACCATTGGAGCTCACTTCTTTGCCACTGTAGCTAGCTTCTGCTAGTCCTCCCCCCGCAACCCCTAAGCAGCGAGGACACTGGGTGACTGTTGGCTGAGGAAGGCATAGTTCTAAGCCGAAACCTGTGGTTAACCATCTACCCGTTAACATTTCAAACAAGAGGACAAGAGGATGTCCCAGGGGCCACATTTATAGCTGCATGTCATCATTCTGTCGCTGGTTGTCTAGATGGTGCCCGATAACTTATGTGGGCTTCGTAGATAATTGGCAGTCTTTCTGGGGTCTTACTAGAAGAGGTGGTATTCATCGTACTTTGGAGGGTGCTGCTCCCGTATCTAAGAATCTGGTCGAGTTCACCAGCGGTCTTATACCATGACAACAACCCAGTGTTGGGATCAGGAAGCAGAGTGCAGTCTTACACAGCTCTCTGTGGTGCCCTTGCTACAGATGCCCAGGATCCTATAAAAAGTCAGTATGCTCTAAGAAAACCTGTCTGCCCCCCGATCATTGAAATTAATTTAATCAAAAGTTAACACCAAATCTGCGATAGTGCAGAAATATTGTAATGATCTGATATCAGATAACCATATTGACTTAACTGAAATTTACTTTTTGTTGTTAAACTTCGGGGCGCCGATCCATTGGCTGCCCCCTCGCTCTGACATCTCTCCATTAATTGCATGTATATAGGACCTGTTTGTGCATGTGTGTGTATTTCAGGCCTGTGTGTGTGTAACCTGAATAATAACAGAGTGAAAAAATTTAATTTCCCCTTGCGGGATTAATAAAGTAATAATTCTTCTTTACCCTGCTTATTATATTGTTTAAATGTTCACTGTTGGTTTTCATAGACTCGTCCAGCTCGGAAGATGGGCTTCAGCCTGAAACCAGTACCAGCTGTGCCGAAAGTACCCCTGAAGTGAGACGGAAGAGAAAAAGACAGACTAGCATGGGAACATGATGGAGGCCTTCATGGAGATGCAAAAAAAACATCAGCAAGACTTCATGCACATAGAGCAGGAGCGCAGCAGACAAGACATGGGCATGCTAAACGCCTGGATGACCACTCAGGCTGAGATCGAGGGGCGCCGGCAACATCGCAAAAACGAAATGTTTCAGCAGCTACTGTATGCCATGACACAGTCATCCCAGAGGCATCCGGATCAAAATCCACATTACGCTCCCTTCAACGCCTTATCTGTTCCGGAGGACAATCAGGACAGCGCTGCGTTCAGTCTGTATTGTCTTTTATTCCTTTGGTTATGAGCTTAGAGTTTTGTGGGGCCCTTTAACTTTTGTCTCACTGTCCTACCACACTGCAGGTTTGGGAGGCAAGTTCAGCTGTCCTGACTTGCAATTTGATTATCTGGATCCGTTGGTCCAGCAGGTGTCTGAAAAGCCGCCTTGTGGCTTTCCAGTGCTGGAATCCTCTCTCTTTGGCGTGGACTACTTGTGGGGCTGATGTCCTCTTCAAACATCAGTTGTCACCGAATCATATCCCCCTATAGAACAGGCCACATTCATTCATTTCAGTTAAATTAAATGACTATAGGTCATAAATTCTTAGTTAAAATAAATAACATAAATATGACCTACATATGGATTTAAATAAACAAAAATATTTATTTGTAATAATAAAATATATTATCACTTTAACTTATATATCTCTTTTTACCAGTTAAAATCAAATGAAAATTCTCAAATTAAACCCTTCTAGCATCAATTATTAGGCTAAAATGATGAAATAAAGCAATAAAACGAGTTTTTCACGCCTTTCCTCACACTCACAGCTTAGCATTTTTGTCTGAATTGCCCCACTCTATTAGCCGTTAGCTCTGCTAGGTTAGTTCAGTGCATATTCACATAGCGTGAGGTATCGAATTGGCATTTAGCAGCTTAATCAGCATTGGCGGCTAACACACAGAGGGAGCATTTTATTAGCGGTTTAGCAGCTAAATTAGCATTGGCGGCTAACATACACAGGAAGCATTTCATTAGCGGCTTAGCAGCTAAATTAGCATGGCGGCTAACTTCCCTTTTACTCGACGCTGCTTTTGTCAAAATGCACAATAAACTCACCGTCGAGCACGTATCATCAACTGACAACTCTGTGGGTTCGGCTCGCGGTGGATTCTGACCATTTCGCTCTGTTGTAACCACTTCTGGATATTTTTTCCAGGTAGGGCATCCCTCCTGTAGCCAGACAGTACAACCTCTCCTCCCGCTCCAACTACCAGAGTGCTGTGCGCAGCTGCAGCGCGATTGGCCCGTGACGTCATGACGCACTGCCCTCTCTGCTCTGTGTGGCAGAGTTAACCCTGTAAATGCCAGCTATCCCTCTCATACACTCAATCACACTAAATAACAGACGCTACTTCTTGATTTTTCCTACAGCTTATGAAGTCTGGGACACACTTAGCACATCATACAACATCCCTGCACTGTTTCCTATTTTATATTGTTTTCCTTTTTATTTAACTTAATTGTGCCTTTTATATATTTTTAAGTTTTTTATAGATATTTCATCTCATCTCATCTCATCTTCATCCGCTTATCCGTGGTCGGGTCGCGGGGGCAGCAGCTTTAGCAGGGGACCCCAAACTTCCGTTTCCTGGGCCACATTAACCAGCTCTAACTGGGGGATCCCGAGGCGTTCCCAGGCCAGTGTGGAGATATAATCTCTCCACCTAGTCCTGGGTCTTCCCCGAGGCCTCCTCCCAGCTGGCCCTGCCTGGAACACCTCCCTAGGGAGGCGCCCAGGGGGCATCCTTACCAGATGCGCGAACCACCTCAACTGGCTCCTTTCAACGCTAAGGAGCAGCGGCTCTACTCCGAGTTCCTCACGGACGGCTGAACTTCTCACCCTATCTCTAAGGGAGACTCCAGCCACCCTCCTGAGAAAACCCATTTCGGCCGCTTGTACTCGCGACCTCGTTCTTTCGATATTTGTTGTTTATAATTTGTTTTGTAAAATAACTCAACTTTATACCAAACATCTTGTCTTTTAAAAACCACACTTCTCTTGGAAACAATTTATTGCAAACACCAGTACATCAATACATAAATATCAGGTTATCATGAGATGTAAACAATATATAAAAAAAAACAAACTGCTTTAATCAAGTAAATGTAAACTAATAAAATGTTTTTTTTTAAAAAGTGAAATAAAGTGACAGTAGTTTGCATTACAGACTAGAGAAATAGGAACGCAAGGCATCTCTTGAGGTGTTTGAAGTGTTCGCATTGACACCATGGTGATTGCGTGCCTCATTTTCATCAGTAACAACAGTGGAATCATCATACTCCTCACTGTTATTTTCACAAAAGTTATGAAGCACATAACAGGCTGACACGATAGTGCTAATGTTGTCAATGCTACAATCATGTCTCTTCATCAGACAACGCCATCTTCCCTTAAGCCGACCAAAAGCCCTCTCCACAGTCATCCTTGCCCTGCTGAGACAGTAGTTAAAGCTAAGCTGAGATGGGGTGGTGAGCTGGTTTGCAGGGTAGGGCTTCACCACGGCAGTAGAGGATATGCTGCATCCCCGAGCATGACCACTGGCACATCCACTCCAGCAAAAGTCTCAGTGATGTCAGGGAACAATGTGCCACTCTGACCCCTCTCATAGATGGATGAGTTGCTGAACACTGTGGCATCATGGACTTTGCCGGGCCAGCCAGGACTTTGCCGGGCCAGCCAAAGGTCCCAGAAACGAAGACGGTGGTCTACCACACCTTGCAGAATGACAGAGTAAAAACCTTTACGGTTATAGTAGTCCGCAGGGCTGTCAGGTGGAAACAAAATACCAATGTGAGTCCCATGAATAGCTCCTCCACATTGTGGGAATCCCCAGCGGTCTCTGAAACCTTGAATAATGAGCTTTAACTCACATTCAGATGGTGTTTTTATGTACAGGGGAAGCAAATGGGTCACAATGACATGAGAGACATGATTGGCAATAGTGACTGCAGTAGATTGGCCAATTCCAAATAAATGGGAGATAGTTCTGAATTTAGCATTTGTGGCCAGGCTCCAGATGCATATTGCCACACATTGCTCCACAGGCACTGGTTTCCTGAATGATGATGCTTGTGTTTGAAGGTGTGGCTGGAGGATGTTGCAGAGTTGCATGAATGTAGTCTTTCTCATTCTGAAATGTAACTGCCATTCATCATCTGTCCAGTGTGTGAAGATGTGCTGCCACCACACACCACATCTCTGCCGAACCCAGATGCTCCTGTAACAAAAGAAAAATCTGATGTAATTATCTATGCATTAAATATAGCCTGACGGCTTTTTAAAGAAAGGATAACAGTATAACAGACAGTAATAGGAAAGGATGGCTATAAACCACATGAACATATCACCCATCGCATACAGATGAGCTCAATAATTAAAAAACAACAACAACTAGTACATATACTCAAGTACAATTTGCTTGGGCAATGTCATTTTTTGCTACTTTCTGCTTCTACCCCAATACATTTTTTTGGCAACTTCAGTTAACAGTTACTTTTGAGACTCTGATTACTAACAAATCAAATAACACATGAAGTAAATCAAATCAGCCCCACCTTTATCAGCTGCAACATTAAAGTTATATTTACATTACTATCTCAATAACTGAGTCTAATAATGCGATATTTTGATATTATTTTAGTTATATACTCTTTATTCAACCTTTGCTGGCCTCCCTGTTCAACAATTCAACAATACTTTAGTTAAAACTCATGTTGTTCTCACCTTGTTGATGAACGAGACATGAGTAACGCTTGGAATGCCTCCCTCGCCATCTGCTGCATTCGCAAAAACCTTCTCATCCGTGCCCTTCGGTTCAACTCAAGTTGTCGCCTCCCAACGTCGACTAAACGGGGTTGTGCCGCATCACAGTGAGTAAAAAAAACCACAAAGCCAGAAACGTTTCCATGTTTTCTGCGCTGCTTTCCATTATGTGGCCAAAAGACCGCGCGCTTTAGTAAACAAAGCGACGCATCACGATGACGTCAATCAATGCGTGTGACGTGTACGGCGTGAAGACGTATCCGCTTGTTAAGTCTGACGTCACGCGTGACGTAACATCCATTTCCGGGTCCAGCGCTCTTTCAGATCGGAAAAAACAAGCGACTATGACGGAACCAGTCAATCTCTTTACAATAACTTCCTTTTTTAGCGAGGTACCATTGAGAGTACAAAAGGGTCTAAATTCTTTTAACTCCAATAGAGTCGTCAGTGTAGCTGTTTTGCCAGGTGGAATAATCAAGGGTAGCGTCCAGGCATCCATGAAAAAAAAAGTTTACCAGGTTGAGGTGAGTTAGAAGTTAGCCGTGAACTAGCTAGCTAGTTGACATCTAAAGATGATATGTATTATTTAAAACACACACACAGAAAACAAACGTCCAGGGGTCTATTCCAGAAAGCTGGTTTAACAAACTCAGCCTAACCCTGAACTCTGACTTGAACCCTGCGATAGAAAATCTGAGTTTTCGGGTCCAAATAAACTGGAGCGGCCATTTAAATATGCGAACTGTGTGCATTTATCTTTAAAAGAAACCTCAGTCAGAGCAGGGAAAGGTGTCAATAAGTTAACACAATGAAGTTTTATTCAGTGGTGTCCATTAATACATCATTTAGACTTACATTTACAGACTTACATTTCTTAATAGATGATAAAGTTGTGAATCTGACTGTGTATGGCTTATTGTGTACTGTGTTGGCTGTAGCTAACATCTTTAATCTGACAGGGATAAAACACAGGGGCCAGCAATTGAAGATTAGAGATATAGTTGAAGTTCAAATATATAGAGATTAAAGATATAGAGAAATGACTGTAAACTCACAATCTGATCCAGTAATAATTTGGTCTGTGATTTGAAATGCGGTTTGATACAGACTGAATCGATGAGGTAATAAACTGTGTCTGGCTCTGTGAGAGGGAGGAGACAGAGAGAACGTCTGGGTTTGTTATCATAGTAACTGACCCAGAGTTTAAGTTACCTCTCTTTCTGGAACTGAAACCCAGAGTTTCTCTCATCTCAGGTTTTCACTAAACCCGCTTTCTGGAATCCACCCCAGTACTGCTATAACTCTGGACGTAAACAAAGTTGAAAAACTAAATATGTATGAGCCAGGTTTTGGAGGGTTAGTGAAGTTAGGCTAGTTGACATTTAATGATCTGCCACCCCCTGTCTAGCTACACAAGCATTGTTGAAAATATAAACACAGCGCAGGCAATGTCTTTTAGATGTGTTAGGGTGAGCGGTAAAACTGTTTTCAATATAGGTGCATGTTGAGGGTCAGGCAGTGAGGTACAGTGCCTGTGAGTGCCCAATCGGCAGAGACAAGTGCCACCATATGGCAGCCTTGCTGATTTGGGTGGAGAAAAACGTGTCACGCACCGACGTGGAATGCGCGTGGAGGAGGGCAAAGACACCAAAATCAGATCAGATTGCAGCCAAGAGAGTGTCTGAGATGACACCATCCACAACACGAGGTTAGTAATTAATTTACAAGTGATACTGATGTGGTTGTTGGTTTTAATTTATTTGCTTAACCTTGTTTTGAACAAATATTTATGAAAATATTATATAAAAACATGCAATTTAGGTTTAATCTGAAGAGCAAAACCTGACATTTAGCAAATCAGACAGCAAAAAGGGTTCAAATTTAGTATATACATTGTTTGCTAAATAAATGATGGGATCTGTTGACTTCTTGTATTAAATAAAAGAGAAATGTGCCTTGATGTAAAATGAATTAATGCTTTGTGACTAAATTAATTAATTAATAAATAAATTCTATGGACATGACATGTACCCCTAATTATAGAATGACCCATCAACACTTGAAATAATCTCAATAACTATTATTTCAGCTGGACTCAAAAGACCCGTCACCCAGGAGGACAAGGATTGGGCTCTTGCGTCCTTGTCACAACTTGGGCGTTTCACTGGAATGGGGTGAATTTTGAGTCCAGATACACCTCAGGTACGATTTATGTCATTTGTATTTTACCAGAAACATCACAATTACACTACATTAAAACCAGTGACAATTCAGCTAGAGTATAGTCATCCCACACTCAATAATTTTGTATAATGTCAAGTTTGAGCAACTTTTGAAGCAATATTTTCATAATTTCTCATAACTTGAACCAGGGGTGTCAAACTAGTGTAATGTGTAGTTAAAACAAATATTACATAGTTTAGGCCCCTGACAAATTTGGTTTGACACGTTATGTAAACTACACAGATATGTCTGTAAACTCCTTGCAAGTTACAGACATCAGACTCTCCCCTTTAATTTAAAGGTATTTTGAATACACTATGTGGCCAAAAGTATGCGGATATTTCCAAATATCTGACACTGTGTGCTTAACATTAAATCCAGACTCTCCCTGCCAAGACTTTCGATGGTTTGGTGACCAGCCCAGGTTTTGCCCAAGCTGAGAATAAGACTCTTTATGTGCTGCCATTGCTTGCTGTCACTGAGCAGGAGAAGGAGCACATTGAGGGAGCCACAGTTGGGCAAGCGAAGAACGCATTATGGTAAGAAACGCATTAATAGAAACAATACAAAACTAGTAACTGAAACTGCTAAACATTTCAGAAACTTTGAGAAATTGTAGCTGCAGAGGGTGTGTTAAGCAGCAACCATCACCATCTCTCTTATTTTGGATTTCTTCATAACAGGTCAGCATATCGCAAGAAGCGAATCACTGCCAGCAACTTCGGTTTGGTCTTGGCAGCGGTCAAGTGAAACTCTTACCCGCCTTCCTTGTTCAAAACCCTGCTTGGCCATTACAACCTCAAAGAAGGATCTAAAGTATGTTGTGGGTAATAAATGATTATTTGTATTGAAGGCATCTGTGCTCCTAAGAATACACTTAATAAGCAAGTAGTCACCAACCTGCTCCTGGGGAGTTACTGCCCTGCATGTTTTTGGCATCTCCCCACTCTCTCCAGGCGCTAAGTGCTATTTTTTTTTTTTCAAGGCATGTGATTGGGGAATCGTCCATGAGTCAAGGGCAAAGCAGGAGTACACAGAGCGCACTGGTTCCGGTATCCAGGAGAGGGGAGTGTTCCTGTCTGACAGTGGCCTACTTGGTGGATCTCCAGATGGGACAGTGTCTGATGACTGCATTATTGAGGTGAAGTGTCCGTGGTCAGCGAGAACCAAAACTGTCCTGCAGGCAGCAGAGAGTACTGATTTTTTTCTGGTGTTAGATGAGGTAACTGGTTCCCTGTCACTCAAACAAAATCACAATTACTGGCATCAGATCCAGGGCAACCTACACCTGACCAGAGCAAACAGTTGTCACCTACTTGTTTGGACTCCTCTAGACCTTGTCATCCTGCAAGTGCTCAAAGACCCAACATGGGCTGCTAACATTGGCACACTGGAAACCTTCTATAAGGACTGTTTCCTACCACACATTTTGTCACATTTGTAAATTATTAAACCAGCAAGGTCTCCCTTTAACATTAAAACATCCCAAAAACACAGACATCTATTTACACATTCGATACCGACATTCAAAATTGACACCATCACAAAAAGATCATATGATTTAATGAAAAAGTTCAGCAGCCTACGCACACTTCATCTCCCACTCCTCAGCAGCTTGATACTGTATGATGGAACCATCGGCATATATCTGTATAAATTCTGTATATATCTGTATAGATTTTGTATATATCTGTATAGATTCTGTATATATCTGTATAAATCTGTATAGATTCTGTATAAATATCTGTATATATGCATTCTGTTCGGCTGCCCCTCGTCTGTGGAACAGCTTGCTTTTGACTTTTAGGTGTTTTTACTAATGTTTTCTCTTTTCTTGTGGTTTTGCCTCTGGCACTTTGACATTTGTTTAAATGTAAAGTGCATTACGAATTAATTATTATCCTAAATTCATGATTTTTACCAATATCCTTTTAATTAATTGTGATGTGTTATAATGAAGTTTTGGCACTTTACAGTGCAGTTTACTGAATATAAACAAAGAGAACACATTTTTGTTGTTGTTTGGTATTACTTTTTTAATAAAAAGGTTTTCAAAACAAACAATTAAGAACAGGACAATAGTTGCAGCCCTAGTACATAAGTATTATTAGCTTAATCAAGTAAAAGAATGCAATTATTATTAGCTTCATGTAGTTAAAGAATCAGTAGTACAAGTTTGCAAGTATTATTAACTTCATGTAGTAAAAATAAAAAAGTATTATTCATGTAGGTCAAACTAATTGTTGCAGCTCTAGTTCATTCGTTCATTCAATCATTCATTCAATTTCACGGAGAATGGGTGTTTGTAAATTTGTGAGACACACACACTTTCAATATCTTGTTGATGTATTTCTGAACTGGTATGGGATGTGATGCAAAATGCCATACAATTTCAGCCTCTGAATGGATCGCTCCACATGTATCCTGGCACTGGAGATTAGTCTGTTATTGTTCACTTCCTCCTGTGTGAACTGTCCATTTACAAGAAAAGACGGGATGTTCAGCAAAACCCCCTCTGGCAAAATGTCCCGAATTGTAAAGCCCTTGTCAGCCATAACCATATCACCTGGTTGTAGATGTTGGAGAAGTCCACAGTCAGCTGTTATTGCCTTGTCTGAGGCACTCCCTCCGTACAAATCACTTGCGAAGGTAATCACTCCATTGGGAGCCACACCAATTAGAGCCTTCAGTGTTATCCGTCCTTTGTACTGGCTGTACAAATGGCTCTGTGTGTCGAGCCTCTCCGTGTTAGAGACTGCAACCTCGGTGCAGTCAAGCATGATCCTACAGTTACGAAAGGGCCGGAAGCAGTCTGGCAGCGATGTTTGGTTCTTGGCTGTCGAGGGGATGTTGTTTTCGAGCAGACCAACATACAAAATGTCATACAGCGCACTAATGATGGTGATAAAGATGTTTGTTACTGTGGCTGTGCTACAACTAAACCTTGTTGCAAGGTCTATGTGGCCGCAATTAAGTCTAAGCTTCATTAAGGTCAGAAGCAATTGATCTACAAGGGGCATCATTTGGACAGTCCAATCAGAATGATATTGTAACTCAAATTTGGAAAGAAGCGCCTCCATGACAGGACGGTGGCAGCATCAGGCAATCCGGTGAAATATTGGACTCTGTCAGGATTGTTGGAAATTTGACTGAAGGAAAAAGTTTGCTTCTGTTTCTCTAATTGTTTTTTCAATTTCTAATTCTCTTCTCTCAGCATCTCATTCTCTATCTCAAGCACCACATGACTAGATGTACTAGGTGTCTGTGCAGTTGCAATTTCAGCATTGTGTAGTTGATGGATTCCTTCCTCCTCACCATTGGTAGGTGTTTCTTGTGCTTGCTTCTTCCGTTTATGGGTATGGCTTAAGTGGTCGGGGTGTTGTAGGATCTTCCCCTCGTTCCATGCAAACCGCGATGGCCCAGCAGCTTTGCCATCGGGGAAGTGCCAACTGCACACCCTGGAGTTGCAGTTTGGGGTGAAGTTTTCACGCCTGTTAAAAGAAAAAGAAGAAAGAAATTGATCATCATTACATTTGTTCTTTATTATTCATGTGCACAACAATTACAGTAAAGCAGCCATTGACAATGAAAATCGCAAATCTGGGGCTCCCTACAACAATGCTCAAACAAAATATATAGAAAAAAGAAACACGCAACTAAAAATGAAAACAAAATTAAGAATCTAAGACATTAAATAGTGCAGAAGTTAAAAAATAGTAGTAAAATAGATTATAATGCTGTGGTAGCATGTGTAGACAGGTTGTGCACTAATGTATATGCATAACGTTAATGAGAACTGGTTAGGACAGGATTTAAACAGGTAACATGATGACATCAGTATCAGCTGTGCTCTTCCATGGTTAGAACAAAAACCTGTTGCTACTCCGGCCCTTTGCTGATACCCATGACTAGCTAAATTGAGCTGGGCAGCACAGATACCATCAAAACGGATACCTCTGATATAACGTTGTGCTAAATAACAGCCAGGTGTCAATTATCCGAGTCTCAATTCAAACACCTGGGGCCTCATGTATCAATGTTGCGTACGCACAAAAACGTGGCGTACGCCATTTTCCACGCCAACGTTCGGATGTATCAAAAGTGAAATGACCGTGGAAATGTGCGGTGCGCCACGCAAACTTCATGGCTGTCGTACGCACGTTTCTACAGCTATTGTTTCGTTGGCGACACTTAGAGGTGATGCTGGGAAACTGTTAGTTATGTGAAAACAATTCATCCTCAGTGTAATGTGCGCATCAGAGACACATTAATGGACAATTAACACACACGTGTTTGCAATCGTAAGGATATAAAATAAGGAGAAGGATATAAAAGCATGCGCAATTTAATAAAAAATGGAATTAACAATGGCAGCCTTGGCCTTGTTAGAAGACATCGCAAATGGTTATGTCAGCCGTGAGAGGGTGTTTAGAGAGCGGGAAGATCTGTTGGCAAATGACGACAACTGGCTCATGAGTCGTTTCGGGTTGCCGAGGCCAGTGTTACTGGAGCTGTGCGCGGAGCCGCGGCCAGACTTAGAACGACACACGCTCAGGAGCCAGGGGTTGTCCATTCCCACACAGCCGCTGACCACTCTGGGATTTCTGGCAACGCATGACTCGTTCAATCTAAACAATAGCATGGTTGGTAACAGGTTGGAGGCTGGCACGGTGCGCGATGGGTGGCTTCTCGGTGAGTAAATCATGTATCCGTTTAATGCGCCCCGAATTTAAACCAGCACAATGCCCGTTTGGACACGCGCATTCAAATATGTGTATTTGTTTTTTTCCCTGGTGAAAAAAGAATGTCTCCTTGTGTTCATTATTCGTCTCAATAAACGCGTGCGTAAAGTTGGAACCTCTGCAGTCATTAATATAAGTGGGATCAGTCTTGTCAATCCTTGTAATGCAGTTATTTTGTCCTGTTTGTTTTTCCCGCGAACAGTAGTGTGATTTATATATATATATACCCCCTGAGAATGTGGCTGTTGACCCCTCTCACTAACCCCGGCACCGACCAAGAGGGGAGATACAACGACCGCCATTCCCGAACTCGGGCAGTGGTTGAGAGGGCAATTGACCTATTGAAGGGGCGCTGGCGCTGTCTAGACCGGTCGGGCGGGGTGCTGCTGTACACACCTGAGAAGGTGTGCCGCATCGTGCTGGCCTATGGTGTCCTGCACAACTTGGCACACCGCCATGGCATACCACTGCCAGAGCACATCCCCCCCACCAGAGGAACCGGATGCCGGACCCGTCAACCTCGACCCACCCCGCAAAGCGATACGGGCCCGTCAGCGTCTGATTTCAATGATGTAAAGAGGCAAGGACACGATTTACTTTGTACGTGCATTTATTGCATGATAAATATCTCCCAGTGCAATGACAATTTGATCTAGAAGATCACTGACGCCACGGATTGCTCTCACTATTTCCTCCTGTGATTCCAGCACAGCTTGTGAAAGGACACGGCCATTCGGGCGGACGTCAGCTGGCGTGGAGTCGCCGGGGCGCGTGGTGCTGGAGGAGCCAGTGGAGACGACAGGGCGCACGGTGCAGAGGGAGGAGCCCTCTCCTGTCTCATCGTCTATTGAGAAATAATAATAAAAAAAATGAAGTAATTAAACATGAGTCAATGTGTTTATATCCTGGCAACTTAACGCACGAGCATGTGTAATGTGAGCAGCCTAGTATAATGACGTTTCTGAGTTTAACACATTTACCTTGAGGATGATCTGTGTCGCCTTCATGGCCCCCCACAACTCCGCTTAGAGCTGTTCCCTCCACAATAGCCGCCACTCTCTGATCAAAAGGGGGTCAGTTCCTCCCCTCCTGTCACCCCGCCCGTTGCGGTGATACTTCGGCGGTGGGCCGAAATCCTCCGCTTCACGTCGGACCTTTTTTTTTTTTATTTCAGTCGGAGTGCGCTGCTCCGACCCAACAGCGTTCACTGCCTCACACACACACTCCCCAGAAATGTCTTTTTCTTTGTGTTTATCCCAGAAAAGAGGCTACCAAATAAAACCGCTCTTCGGTCTCCACTTCATTTAATAAAATTTCGAGCTTAGACTCGTTGAAGTTGCGCTTCTTACCTTTACTCATCGTTTAAATCTGATAGTGCAGAGAGGGAATCCCCGGTGCAGGCCCTATTTAAATATACTTGCATATTTAAATGGGGGCGTGGACAGGGAGGAGTATAGCACTTCTACATGTGCGCTCAATTCCACGTTGATTGGGATGTACAAAGGAAAAGTCCTTGGATCCATGCGTACGCACACTTTGATACATCTGAATTTTTTTGTGCTTACGCCAGTTTCTGGATTCTAGCGTACGCCATGTTTTAGTAAGAAAGCCACGCAATTCTTAGTACATGAGGCCCCTGGTCTGTTAAGTGGTTGAAACAAACAAATAGACGCCCCGGCTATCATTTGGTATTTAACGTTAACGCTAAGTTACCCACATCTTCATGTTTCGGTTGAAACGTGAGGGTGGCCACCTAGCCGCCTTAGCTAGCTATCTCGCGTCTAGCTAGAAAAAGGGCTGAAGATCGAAACACAAAGATTTGAATTCATAACAACAAACACCCTAACTTAACCCATAACCTAGGTTATATCAGGGGTATCTGCAAAGAGCCGGTTTGGCTTTTGCGAGTTAGTGCTAACGTTAGCTAGGTAGCGAACACGGCTTTTGTTTTTCTTTATTCGTAACGTCATAATAGTAACTTACCTTATCAACTGCAGCCATTTCCTCTTCTCTCTTTCATCGCAAGGGAAGCGGAAGAATGACAGCTGAATACCAGCAGTTTTTTTTAACTCTGATCTGTTCAAGCAACAGGGGACACAGCACTGTGGCATGTTGAAAAGGCGCGCCTCAGCCACCAGCGTGGACCCGGAAACAGTATTAACGGACGTTGCTACGTCACGACTTAACAAGCGGATTGGCAGCAAGAAGCATTCGTGCTAGGCCCAGGTAGTGTGAGTACAAACGGTCCTGGGGCGAGGGGGGAGAGGGAGGGGGGGGGGACAAGTACCCTAAAGCAGTGGTCCCCAACCATTTCACCGCGAACTGGTCAATGCTTGACAATTGTACTGCGGGCCGGGGGGGGGGGGGGGGGGGGGGGGGGGGTGTCGTAGATTGTTTATATTGCGAATATATTGTAATAAAATAAATAATAAACGTTATAAAAAATACGAAGAACCAGCAATTCCACATTCCACATTTATTTCATTATGAAACACTCCATGAATGATATTTTTCAACAGCTGAAATAAAGTTACACTTTATGTTACACTTTATTCTTGTGTTAGGTTAAAATGTTTTTGTATAATTGCACTGTCGTTATTTGCTGCTCTGTGTGCCCTGAATTGCCCCCCGGGGACAAATAAAGTTTTTTGAATTGAATTGAATTGAAAAGTTGTCGGTTTGAACCGTTTGAACCATCTCCTCTCCCCTCTCCCTCCTCCCTCTCTGTTGGCGATCACAGCCCTAACGCTCTCGGACTCTATGGTCGCTATGGTAACGCTTAAACATGCCTTCAAAATAAGATACAGATACGCCACAAAAATGAATATAAAGTGCATGAAAATTTTAACTCACCACAACGCTAAATCAATGAGAGCCCTGAGCTTGTTTCTCTGCAACAAGATGGTCCCATCTTGGGGTAATGGGAGAGACTGACACCCGAAGTGTGTTGCTTATGTCCAGTCTACTTCGTTGTTTTGTTTTGGTTGCTGTCACAGCGATTTCCCTCTGGATAACCATCTGATTTCTGTGTATAAGAGAAGCCGTGTGTGCTCCGCGTCCATCTCCTCACAAAGCTGCTCAAAAAGGCGTGAGTTAAGGGCATGTGCTTTAATGTGGTTAATAACTTTAACGACATCATTCAAAACGCTGTTCAATTCCCTGTGAATGATACAATGCGTAAATTCACACTCAGGTGCAACCTTCTTAATCCGAGCAGTTAAACCAGACAGCCGTCCGGTCATGGCAGTAGCTCCGTCTGTGCATATGCCGACAAAAAAGGATAATTTCAGTTTTCCTGATATATAACCATCCAGCGACTTGAACAGTTCTGCGGCTGTGGTGTTGGTTGGCAACGATAGTGCACACAACATGTCCTCATGTACATCCTCCTGATAAAGATATTGCACATAAACAAGTAGTATTGCCTTATTGTCACCATCTGTAGATTCGTCTACCTGGAGTGCGTACCACGGTGACGTATTAATCCTCTCCAACAATTGTTTCTCAATGTCTTCCGCTCTTCTTCTGTCTCTTCACCGGCCCTTTTCCCCTTCGAAAAGAAACTTTCCAAAGACGTCTGTTTTTTTGCTCATTTTGCTAGCTTGTGGGTTAAATTTTTGGCGCTCAAGTGATCGAGATGTAACCGAGAGAATACGGTCATTTTTCAAAACAAAAGGTTGTTCAGACTCAGATAATAAATACAACGGAAATAATTAATTATTTCTTGGGCGGCCCGGTAACAATTGATCCACGGACCGGTACTGGTCCGCGGCCCGGGGGTTGGGACCACTGCCCTAAAGCCCGGGGCACGGTACGGATGGACAGTGTGAGTGCGCCCTGAATGAATCCACTCCTCCCAGTCATATTAATACTCATATTCCTCAAGGCAGGAGGAGGCGTTGCAGCTATTTATGACTCAGGCCTATTAATCAACCCTAAACTTAACTAAATAATAATTAATTCCGCGAATGGTCCGTCTTTTTTGAAATTTTTTTATATGTCCGAACATGCGCACATAAAATGACGTCAGAGCAGGTGCTCGTACATTTGCAAACGTGCTTTACAAAAGCCCACCTCTCCCAAGCGGTCCGTGGCCGGCAAGCTGGCAGCAGCTAGGCACGGTGCGGTTTCACTCACACTTGTCAAACGAACTAGGCTTTACCAGTAAAACCTGTTTGGGCACGGTACGGATGGACAGTGTGAGTGCGCCCTAAGTCAAAGGTAAACAGAAAACATGATCGACCACATATTGTGGATAACATTGGTTGACATTAGAGCAGTATTCAGCTAAAACATCTTCATCAGCGGATCTATATGTAAAAGCTCTGCATATCGCTATGAAATGGAACTGGGTACAATATTACAAAGGGCCTTTAATTCTGCAGCACAGCAATGCTTTGACACTTGAGATTTAGATTTTTATTTCATCAAAATGAAACATTAATGTGTGTAGGAAAAATAAACTGTAATAGTAAATTATAAGAGTCTGCAAACTAATGTAGCCTATTATATATATATATATATATATATATATATATATATATATATATATATATATATATATATATATGAGCTAAGAGATATATGAGCTTGCCAGAATATTGCCAGAATATTCAAAACAAGTTGTGTTAAAATTGCAGTATCTAATATAACACTACTGAATCCTTCTTCCTGCTTTGCTACAGTGCGGACGCTTTTCTGCTTGCATTTTTTGCTACTATCTGCTACTATTTGCTTCTCCTCAATAAGAAACAAGGAGCAACAGCTCCTGGATACTTACAAAACCAGTGGGATTATAATTCTTTAAGAAAACAGAGGCATTTTTCAATATCTTTACGACTTCCTCAACGCTAGGCAGGGAGGCCTACCATTCAAGATAAGCCTGAGCCTGTGCTACAGTGCTCAAGGTAATCAGCAGAAGATGCCTCCCTTCTCTACAGAAGATTACCACAAACTACTACAGAAGATTTTACTGTTGGAAACAAAAAATAATCGATTAGAAGTATATATAGAAGTGAATGGATATTGTGGAAACAATACCACTCTAGCACTGACTGAAAACAGTGGACAGGGGCATGCCAGAACCCAGCTGACTAGCAATGATGAAGCTACAAGGATACGGGAGGTCCCTGTACAGGGTAATACATCTACCAGCGATAATCCTCCCTGGAACACACTTGGTGCAAAGCCAAAGAGAAGACCACCTCCCTGCGACAAGGGAGAACGGATAACTGGGAAGACCCAGCGCCCCGATATCTCTGATCTGACCGGTTGGCCTGCGCTACCATCTCCATCATGGCATAGCGCTTCATCAACTCCACTGCCACGTAGGACACAGCAGCGGACAGCTGAGAAGAGGAAAAGTACCAAGAAACCTCCCCAGCAAGCAAGTGTTCAACCAAAGAACAGGTTTGCTCCACTGTTGCAGGACAATGGATCCCCCTTTGATTGCCTGAATAACCCACCATCACCACGCAGCAGGGTAAGACCTGCTAACTTAAAACCACAGAAAAAGCTAACAAGTGGGCCTGAAAATCTGATTGTGGGTGACTTTTCTGTAAAATATATGAAAAGCAATAATAACACCAAAGTACTCTGCTTTCCGAAGGATACGGTGTCTGACTTGGAAAAAAGAATCCTGGAAATTGTGGCTGAACACCCAAATGTGAAAAATATCATTCTGCACATTGGTTTTAATGACATTGAAAAACAACAATCAAGGGAGCTGAGAGAGCACTTCAATAAAAGCTTTGAAACAGTCAGCGCTGTGAATGCTGAGGTGTTTATCAGTGGTCCTCTACCCCCAATCGGGAGAGGAGCTGAGAGATTCAGTCGACTTTACTCGCTGAATGAGTGGCTCTCCAGCGTTTTTCTTGCTCGTTCAATGCATTTTATTGACAATTTTAGCCTTTTCTGGGACCGCAGGCATCTTTTTAAGGCAGATGGACTTCGCCTAAATAAGCTGGGAGTAAAGCTTTTCATGACCAACATGTCTTACTTCCTGTGTCATCCATCTATCATCACTGCCAAGGACAAGAGACAAGAGGAACCAACGAAAAAGGAAGACACAACACAGCTTATCATGAACGTCGAAGGAGGACCACCATTGCAAAAGGAGAGCGCTGACCATGAGAGACACCAGAGCAAAGAGGAGAGGTGTCCACCCCCCTCTACCGCCCCCTTCATTTCGAATGCGCGTGAAGAATCCTCCCCCACACCCCCCAGGCCTCCATCCAGGTCTCCATCCTTCTCCCTTCCTCAAGTAAGCCTTTCTCCCCCCTTCTCCACCTTGGAGTTCCGGGAGCTACCCCCACCCACTCCCCGCCCTACTTCTATTTTTACCCCCCTTGACCAACCTTAGCGATCCCCCCCTCAGCGTCATCTCAGTGGCACCCCCTTCTCACCCCCCCCCCTCCACGAAGGCGTGCTTCACAAACCCTCAGCCCTACTTTGCCCCTCTCACGTCAACCCCCTCTACGCCCTCAACGTCCACCTTCAGTAGTTCGTTCCAGCTCTGACACTGCTCACTCCTCCTCCCCCTCATGCCCCCCCCCGCCCCGCCCTGACAGCAGTCCTGAATAATACTGATACAGAAAAGGGTTCAGCAGTAGACAACATTATCAGCTGGGCCCAAGGCTGTCTACGTCAAAGCTTGGCACCTTCTACATTCCTGTTGTGACTACCAAGAGAGTGAACATTGGGAAACACCCCCTGCTAACCTAAACAATCTCATTTCTATTCTCTCCAAATCAAAGTCAACATCGGAGCCTGTCAATAACACCATCAGGATGGGTCTGCTCAATGTTAGGTCTCTAAATAACAAATCATTTTTAGTCAATGATTTTATTGCCACTTCAAAACTTGATTTTATGTTTCTAACTGAAACATGGCTGGAGCAAAATAACAGTGCAAGCATTCTGATCGAGACAGCACCCCCCAACTATAACTTTATTGATGTATGTAGATCTGGGAAAAGGGGGGGGAGGGGTTGCTTCTATATTTAAAAACATATTTCAGGGGAAACAGATGCCACTTGGTGATTTTACATCATTCGAATACCTGTGTGCTGTGTTGAAATGCTCTCCCAAAATTCTCCTGGTAATTATTTACAGGCCACCTAAATACTCAGCAAATTTTTTCAATGATTTTACCAAATTATTGTATAGCATCTCCACTGACTTTAACTGCCTAGTTATAACTGTTGACTTTAATTTTCATATTGACGATTTGAATGACAAGGGTGCAAAGGATCTTTTTACTATTTTAGATACATTTGAACTGTCTCAACATGTGAAAGAGGCTACTCATTGTAAATGAAACACCCTCGACCTGATTATCACAAAAGGTCTCAATGTTTCTGATGTTCTTGTGTCTGATCTTTCATTGTCTGATCACTTCTGTGTTTTCTTTAACATTTCTTTGATTCCGGAGACACAAACAGAATCAAAGAATGTCAAAAGGCGCTACATCAATGAACATGCTAATGTACTCTTTAAAAATGCCATCTCCTCGCTACCACCTCTAAACCCATGCCATGCTGATGATCTTGTCAACAACTTTAATTCCAAAATTGTGAATATCATAGATGTCATTGCACCTCTTACAGTTAAAACGATTTCTGGTAAGCAAAAGACACCGTGGAGAAAAGCTGCTGTTGTAACAGCCCAGAGAAGAGAATGCAGGAAGGCTGAACGAATCTGGCGAAATACAAAACTTCATATTCACCATGACATCTATAAAGAGAGGCTCCAGGCCTACAATGAAGTCTTAAAAAGTGCGAAAGAAACATTCTTCTCCAATATCATAAACAGCAACACTAATAAGACCAAAACCCTATTTGCAACTGTCGACAGACTGACCAACCCCCCCACACAAATACCAGCCGAACTCCATTCCACACAGAAATCCAATGAGTTTGCATTATTTTATACTGATAAAATTGAAGGCATCAGATGTGCCATCAACAAAAAAGTTGGATCACCACCGTTTAGGCCAAAATAACATAGCAATGATGGCAAGCTTTAATGCCATAGACTCTAAAACTCTAGTGGAAACAGTGACAGATCTAAAGGCAACCACCTGCTGTCTTGATGCTTTACCTACCAACTTCTTTAAGAATGTTTTTGACTGCCTATCAACAGACGTATTGCAAATAGTTAATAACTCTATTCAATCGGGCAATTTACCAAAGGCCTTCAAAACTGCAGTTATTAAACCTCTTCTAAAAAAGCGGAGCCTAGATGCCTGTATTATCAACAACTACAGACCAATTTCAAATCTACCATTCATAAGTAAAATATTTGAGAAAGTTGTACTCCAACAACTTAATCACTTCTTGGCTTCTACTGGCTGCCACAACAACCTCCAGTCAGGATTTCTACCTTTTCATAGCACAGAGACGGCCCTTATTAAAGTTATAAATGACATACGTCTTTACACAGACTCTGGCAAAACTTCAGTATTAATGCTATTGGACCTCAGCGCTGCATTTGACACTGTCGACCACTAAATACTTTTGGACAGGTTGGAAAACTGGGTGGGGCTCTCAGGCACAGTCTTAAACTGGTTCAAGTCATATCTACAAGATAGGTACTATTTTGTTTCCATTGGCGACTTTGTATCAGAACAAACCAACGTAACGTGTGGAGTCCCCCAAGATTGAATCTTGGGGCCGACTTTATTTAACATCTATATGCTCCCACTAGGACAAATCATGCAAAATAATAACATTGACCACCATTGCTATGCCGATGACACCCAAATCTATGTAGCGCTATCACCAAATGACTATCGCCCCATAGATCTTCTGTGCCAGTGCATAGAGCAAGTCAAACACTGGATGTGCCAAAATTTCCTTCAACTAAATGAGGATAAAACTGAGATAATTGTTTTTGGTGCTAAGAAAGAAAGGTTTAAAGTCATCCAACATCTTCAATCACTGTCCCTGAAAACCTCAAATAAAGCCAGAAATCTTGGGGTTATTATGGATTCTGATTTACATTTCAACAGTCACATCAAATCAGTAACAAAATCGGCCTACTATCACCTTAAAAATGTAACAAGACTTAGAGGGCTCATGTCAGCTCAAGACTTAGAAAAACTTGTCCATGCCTTTATTACCAGTAGGCTAGACTACTGTAATGGTCTCCTTGCAGGTCTTCCCAAAAAAACTGTCAGGCAGCTACAGCTCGTTCAGAACGCTGCTGCGAGAGTTCTAACAAAGACCAAAAAATGTGAGCACATTTCACCAATTCTTAAATCATTACGCTGGCTTCCTGTACGTCAGAGAATTGTTTTCAAAATCCTCCTGCTCACATATAAATCACTACATGGTCTAGGGCCGAAGTATATCACTGATATGCTCCAACTACATAAGCCTTCTAGATCACTGAGATCCTCTGAGGCCAATCTGTCAGTGGTTCGCAGAGTAAACTCAAATCAAGGGAAAGCATCTTTCAGTCATTATGCAACAAACAGCTGGAATAAACTTCCTGAAGATGTAAGACTTTCACCCACTCCGACCACTTTTAAAACTAGACTGAAAACTTTTATGATCACCTTAGCTTTCTGCTAAATCTTTTTTTATTCTCTTTGTCTTTCTGTAATGCATTTTAATTTATGACATGTTGTGCTGTGAAGCACTTTGAGTCTGCCTTGTGTATGAAAAGTGTTATACAAATAAAGTTGCCTTGCCTTGCCTTGCCTTGCCTTGCCTACATGCAGGGAAGTAACGTTTATCTGTCACAAATTGTGTCTCCACGGGTGCCTCCATTGTTCTCCGACTTATCTTGGTGAGGTCGGGGTTGGTTGAGCTCCCCCGAGTTCGCGAGTTGTAGGTTCCACTTTGACAAGTATTCCAGTTCACTTTTCCGAGTTGGAGGTCTGAAAGTTCCAACCTCCCAAGGCACTGGAACGCAGCATTATACTTGTGTACCATGCTCCTGTACCGTACTCTGAATTTCTATCTGAATTCTCAGAGTTTCTGTCAAATTTAGTCCTTAAATCTGATAAAGTAATCATTGTAGGAGACTTTAATATTTATGTGGACGTTGATAATAATAGCCCTAGTAATGCGTTTATCTCTCTATTAGATTCGATTGGTTTTAGTCAGAGTGTACATAAAAGAGTGTGCTTATGGTGTGGAAATTAAAGACTCAATAGTCTTTCCACAGAATCTTATTTTATCAGACCATTATTTAATAGTTCAATAGTTTAGTAGTAGAGAATATTTAAGGACTTAACACGGTTGAAATTATGGCAACACTGATGAATTTGATTCATATTGGTTGTATTGTGTATATTTTATCAACCCACTGACTGAACACAAAGCTTTCAGCCAACCGATGGATAGATGACAAGAGGAATATTGTCCTTTTGGGGTCCACTCAAATTGATGATCACGTTTTTAATTATAGAAACTCAACATTATCAACAAGTCTTTAAAGATACAGTGGAACTCCTGCAGAATACAGTTTATGCGGCTTACAATTTCTCTCACTATCTGTTCAGCTGTCCTCAACAGACTGCAGGAACAGGCTCTTCGGGTTTCTGTGAGGTACCCTTGAACTCCCTTGCTTATCCATATGTGTCTTCAGCAGTGCTGATGCTTCTGCCAGTAGCTGAAATAGACAAGAATAAATAGAATATAACAAATAGTTCAGAATATTAACAATCCTGTGAGAAAAAGGCACTGCATCTATGATTGCTTTATTCAAAGCCTGTCACAGATGTCACTGAGGATTAAAAAAGGAACAAATAAAAATCAACAAATAGAAGCAAACTGCCAATACAGACTGGAGGAAAAAAGATCAAAACATATCTAACACAACTAATATGATAAATCTGGTACAATGTCCTTTTACACAGCACTCCATTATACTTTATATAATATATAATATATTTATTAAGTGTATATTTCTATACTCTGTTGCTCCTAGTTGCTTTTTTGCAAAAATTAAATTACTACTTATTATATTAAAAACAACTCACCACAACTGCATAAGCGAGAGAAGGGAATTCTCTGAGGACCTCTGCAGTTGATGGGCCTCATCTTCTGGTACTTCTGACTCATCACTTCCATATGCCTGTCAATACTTCCCCATTCCTCTCCATCGTCTGTACAGTACTATCAGTTTGCTTGGTAGAAAATCATGTCAATAAAAATTTTTGGCAAAGATACCAATAACATGCATCTATATGCTTAAACATTCACTAGCCACCAAGACTTGAAATAGCATATTGAAACTCACCTTAACTTTCTTAACAAGGACAGTAAAGCCAAGCCCAGTGTTTGGTGCTGAGTAGTTCTGTCTAATTTTATTCGATGTCAACGGCCTTCTTTCCTGTTTAAACTTTTGCAATAATTCATGCAAAGCATCCTATAAAGAAAGGACAATTTAGTTGTAGCACAACTATTATCTAGTTATACTAAATAGGTAGCCACGGTACTGTGAACGTCATTTCATCAGTTTTATTGACATTAATTATTTAATGAAGTCAATTCACGTTGGTTTGCACCTGTGTCAATGCAACAGAGATAGTGGGAATATGACGTCAATTTACGACAATGTGGTGACGACAATTTGATGCCGGCTCATTGAGAGCTATTTTTTATCCCAGCGATGTTGTGAGGTGACAGAAGCCAGTCCAAGAGAAAAGTTGACACTTTTAAAATGGGAGTCAATTGGAGCCAGAATCTAGCAGCTGTCAGTGACATTGTGTCATGAACGGTTAAGGGAATAAAACAGTGAACAGGACCCAAATGCAGACAAGGAAAAAGAGAACAGTTTAAACAAATATTTAATAAACAAAGAAAACAAGGGAATCTGTTGGCAGAGCAGCACCTTACAGCGGCTACTCGTTGCGAACCCAGTTTTCACAGCAGCGACCGAACTTGGAGAGAAAACAAGAAACAAGACACATTCTGCTGCTTCTCATGGCAATCACTGCAGCCAGACTCAGCTGCGTTCAGGCCTTCGATTAACCACACCCACTTAACAGGTGTCACAAATTAAATCATCATTAATGGAAACAAAATAAAAAATCAATAATTGAGAGCTCCATTCAACAGAATCCAAAAACCGGGAAAAGGGACAAAACAAAACGTGACGAGACGGTCGAGGGTAGGCAGGAACGGGACCTCTGGAAACTATAACGAAAGGGAACATAGAAACAATAATTAACAGCAAATCTACTAGGAGCGAAAAAACAAGCGTACAAAGAACGAGAGCCCACAGACAAGAAGTATTTTGTTTCACCGCTATAGATTCTGCACAGGCAGCCCGGGGATGGACATGCGGCGTAGCTAAGTTACAGCTCGCTAACTAACGTTAGCTTCCTTGCTAAAGTTAGCGCACCAAAACTTAAGCTGGTTGTGGCTCAGTTGCGTGGCATGAATATCCCTGACGGCAACAGTCATTTTTTGGCAGCTGATGAAGTGATTTGAAAACAGCAAGCTAGCATTATTGTTAATATAATTGTAATTCATTTTACAGCATTATACCGACATGAAGCCGGTCTATTATGTTCAGTCTCAGAGTTTTGGCCGGTCGCAGCTATGAAGTGTGTGAGCACATGAGAGCAAGCAACAGGATGCTGACTGCAGTTAGCTAACAGCCACTGGCGTCGCTAATAACAAGGGTTCTCTAAAACACACACAGAGAACCTTTAAGGTACTTACCATAATATCTTTGGGCTCAGGTCGTGCTAGTTGTGAATACACAGCTTCTGTGCATTCTGTTATCTGCACCTATTTAAAGAGCATACAGAAGGATATAAATGTCACTGTTAGGGTCCTGTATGTCTTATGCCAAAGGAGTTCATTTATACTTGATCAAGGAGAACAGAAGAGTTGTCAACATAAAGTAGTGCATGAAGCCACCTCGATTCTAAGGCTCAAACAGCAAAGCTCTTTTTATACATGAAAGGTGGACCGAGACAACAAAGTGGAGATGTTAGGGATGAGCGAGTACAGCATTATCTGTATCTGCTTACCATATGAATTATCGGATTACTCAGAGTGGGTGGGGCCTAACCCGGAAGTGCTCAGAATTTAACCCGGACGTGGGTCGAGTTGTCTTGAAATGGCCAGGGCTTTAACCAGTATGTTATTTTAAGCATGCAATTGATATGGTTGATCAGAAATAGTTCTATTTATTGCGGATTAGAAACTATTTCCAGGTCAGCATCAGCATTGAGGTTCAGATCAATGGTTTTGATCACGACAGCAAACAAACTATTTACACAAGTTTACATCAATGAAGACAACACATGAATTAATGAATAAGAGTTTTCATACCCAACATAACTTTCTTTTTTTAACTTGTCATTTTTTTCTATGAGTTGTGTGATTTTTATTTATTTATTTTTGGTTCTTTTTTATGTTTGAGTCTGTGTGTGAGTGAGTATGAGAGACAGTAAGAGTGTGTGTGTGTGTGTGTGTGTTGACAGCTGACAGTTTAAAAAACCAACAAACTCTGACGACCACTATCTTTATTTTTTTTATGGAAAACAGCAAGAAAGTGTCAGACAGAAAAATAAAAATAAAACAAATCTCCAACAGGAAGAGATTGTTACGGATCGTCAAGGAGGAGGACCCAAAAGCGGAAGACTGAGCAAATGAACACAGGAGTTTATTAACAAAGTTCAAAAAGATTAACAGAAGGTGTCCAAAGGGATTAACACAAAGTGTCCGCATTGGCAGGCGGCTGGAGGCTGGAGGCGAGCGCGTGGCAGGCAGGGCGGCGAGGCACTGAGCTGATGAGGAGGACAAAAACAGGGTCACGGCAAAATTCTCTTCAAATTTTAAAGTGTTACCAAGACGCAGAGAACGCTGGCGACAAGCTCTACCGATGAGACGGAATTATCTGGCACCGGAGTTGAGTCAGAGCTGGCTTCTTATGGAGCAGGTGATTAGGTGAAGATGGGAACTAGGTGTGCCTCGCTGAGCTTGTCTAATTGGGTCAGCCCTGCCTCCTGGCGCTCTCCACACTGAAAGTAAGAAACAAAGAAAAAAGGAGCAGGGTGCACACGATCATACGTCCCCGAATAAATCGGGGCAGCCTGAGCCATGACAGAGATGCAACATGAGTCCCATTCTACCAAGCAGCAGGTCTGAACGAACCCCCATTTACAGAACTCTGCTGTTAATAAGTGTGTACAAACCAAAGTTAAAACAAATATGAAGCTGAAGAAACTTAACAGTTAAAGGAAAAGACCTGCGAGTCTGAGTGAGGGAGAGACAGAGCAGGGGTGTGTGTGTGTGTGTGTGTGTGTGTGTGTGTGTGTGTGTGTGTGTGTGTGTGTGTGTGTGTGTGTGTGTGTGTGTGTGTGTGTGTGTGTGTGTGTGTGTGTGTGTGTGTGTGTGTGTGTGTGTGTGTGTGTGTGTGTGGCAGAGGGGGAGACAGCAGCAGAGGGGGACATAGCAGCGGAGATGCAGACACAGTCCACTAATGAGGATTTTCATTCAACCCGAGCACGGATGTTGACACATATTACTCGGATATACTCATACTCTGCAAAAGTGCTTTATCCGTATCCGCTCATCTCTAGTTAACATCTTATTGGCTATAGTGCCTAAACATGAAGATAAGGATTCACACCAGCTAGGAAATGCAAAGTGTTGGTGACGGTGAGCGTTAGCTCTAACTCTACAACTGTGTCTGCAACCTGCCAGAGAGTGAGATTTAAGACGCCCAGAGAAATCATGGCCTTGGCATGTTCCTCCAAGAGTTTTAGGGCAGATATCTGACCACAGCAGTAATCCAAAAGAAAGTCCTGTAATTATAGCTCTTCACTATAACAAAGAGGGACTGACCATTCACTACACAAACTGTCTAGGGAAATGAAATATTCCCTGACAATCAAAAAACTGGAGGATTAAAGAGGTTACGGGGTCTACCTATAAATGTCTAACATGGATGGCTGTTACAAATTACAAGCCGACATACAAATAAATCACACCTCAGTCACACACACCCACACCCACCCACAGAAAGACACAAAGTCAGTGATTTCTGTTTCATCAATGCTGTTCTGTTGTACCACTGAGTAGGCTGATGCAGAATCTGAGAGATTGTCCCCTGAGCGCTCCTTTTTCAGTGTATCCACACCTTCCTAATAATAACACTTATCTGTGTGAGAGAGAGTGAGAGCGAGAGCGAGAGAGAATATCTGGACCCTCTGTTTACTGACGTAACTCTTGCCTCAGGGTAGAAGGGGAGAAAACTTGGCCTCTAACATCTGTCAGATCGCCCATTCGTCTCCCTTTAACACGATTTTCCTCTTGGGTTTCTTGCCTCCCCCACACACACATACACACATAAGTACAGTCAGACTACATATACATGCATTCTCCAACAATGAAAGACATGTTTCAACGCTGATGTATCAGAGACCCCTAATGGGCTGAGGGGAATCTCTAATAAAACTGAAAAGTGGATGCACATTTTTAAATCACTGCTTGTATCAATTGGTTGATATTTATTATGAAAAGAAGTCTTGCCTAGAAAAAAATTGGCTACATTAGTGTTGAAAATACAAAATAAAATAAAGCACCAAATGAATGCTGTTGCAGCCTCTTTTTAGTGCTGCTAACAGCATTCTTCTATGGTATCACATAATATTTATCACTGAGTATGAAGTCTGGGTTACCCTTTCATGAGTTTATATTTTGTGGTTGTTGAGAAAACTGTTAAACTGCCAATATATCTGTGTAGTCATGCCAACAAAAACAGACTCCCGCACATTTACAGTGCTATAGCTGGCCATAGAAATAAGTCTGACACTGATGACATTCCACCACAGGAACCATATTTTCAATTGCTGCCATACTAGAACATTTCTCTGGCCTTCAGGGTCTAGTTTATGCAGCATATGCACCTATCACACCGTGTGAAAGACTTTGGTGATACTGAAATGATATGCTGCAGAGGAAGCTTACATGTCTGTGAATTCTGCATGCGAAATATACTGAATGTATCCCAAACACTGGCTTTAAGGATGGTGTGATTTTAAACTCTTGTATCGAGTAAGATTCCTTGAATATTACTCTTACATTTCATTGCATTACTTTATCATAATTTAAGGCAAGAATTCTTCTCCAAGGATTCAACCCTTCTTATTGAATGACCACTCACTCAATCCCAGTCATTTCATCCTACCCAGTGTCAACAGCCAGGATACAACTTTACTGACCTTTAGTGAGCTCAATATGTCTTTCACAATACCACTGACATCAGTTGAGATGCTTCATACTGAAAAGAACAAGTCAATTTCCTTCTCAAAGGTGTCATGGCTGGAGACTTACCTTGACTTTCTTAACATGGAGCGAAGCCAGTTTACTGAAAGACTTTGAAAGAGGACTGAGTGGGTACTGGCGTATTCATCAGGAGAACCTTGAGGATTGCATTGATATAGGTTTATGTATGTTTGTGTAAATGGGTTTTCTTTGTATGCTCATGTTGCCACTATATATGCACATCTAACTTTTTTTAACAAGTATGCAACATTTCACAGATACCTTTTACATGTTGTAGGGGTGTCCCCGACTAAAAATGTTCATAGTCGAATCTGATTTGTCACGTCTTGCCTATTAGTTGACTGATCGTCAAATCATTTTTTTTTTGTGCTCATGAAAAACCCTCTGATCCGGAGTGGTGAGCCAGGGACATGAAGCAGACAGTGGCGGGTGCACGTGAGTCCAGGGCTGCGCGGTCACACTTGTCAGTGAATTCAAAAAGAATCAACCTTAAGTGTTTCCCTGTGGATTGAGTGTTTTGACACTTACACTGTACTGTATAAAGAACCTCTACCTGCTTTAGAGGCCGTTTGAATCATCTGCATCAGTGATCTTACACAGCCTGGAGTGTTTTGTGTGAAGCTAGTAGCTACTAGCGTGACTTGTGTGTAGCTAGTGGCTACTAGCGTGATTTGTGTGTAGCTAGTGGCTACTAGCGTGATTTGACATGGACAAGCAGACACACACACTAACTATTATGCCTACCACGCCATGTGAGGGCTACACAGTCCTTCAAAAGGCTAATAAAAAGATTGCTGACCTGAAAGAAGACATCCGTCGCCTCTCCAATGAACTGAAAAAGAAGGACTCACTCTTGTCCGGTTTCATGGAAGTAGCTTCACAGCAGTCCAAACAAATCAGTTTCATGGAAGTAGCATCTCAGCAGTCCAAACACATCACTTCCCTCAACGCAACTATCCAGGACACCACCATCAAATGGGACCCCGTCGCCAACCTTCAACATTCTTCCTGCTCAACTCCTAACCATCAGGAGTCATGGGCTGAGGTGGTGGTCCGTGGTGGTACCAGTCGGGCGGTCCGGTCTGCATCGCCACTGCACCTGGACCTCTCCAACCGCTACACGGTACTGTCCGATGACGCCACGGCCCACCCAGATGAGCCGGCTGTCGCTCCGACATCGGCCGACACTGTCACCTCACCGCGGGAAATTAGTGTCCAGGCGGGCAGCCACTCCACCGTGAGGCCGGATCGACGGCCACTAACCAAACCAACAGTGGCGTCTTCTCGCTGTAAGATGTTAAGGGACGCCGTACGCAGACGGTCTGGACGTCTTCCTCGCACTGAGCGAACAGAGGATCCTCCATCTGGGTTCAAGGCCCCCGGACCCCCGTCACATCACACACCTGCCGAGACTGACCACCTCCAGCCGGTGACCACCGGCGTGCAGGCGGGTCGCGCACCTCGAGACCACGGGAGTCCTCCGCCGTGACCTACCCGTACTCGCCCCCTCTTCTCCCCGACCACACTGATAACCGGGGACTCCATCGTCAGGTATATTCGCTTCTTCAATGCTGTCACACGTTGTTTTTCTGGAGCCACCGTGCCAGATATCCTGGACAAGCTCCCGGGGCTGCTGCTCTCACTCCCTAACACTATCAGTCAGGTGATAGTTCACGTTGGGTCCAACGACTTAGCCCGGGAGCAGTCAGAGCTGACCAAAAAGGATTTTAATGGTCTTTTATCCTTTTTAAGTGCCTGTGGTAAGTCTGTTTTTATTTCTGGCCCAATCCCCACAGTAGTCCGTAGAGCAGGGCGTTTTAGCAGATTGCTCAGTCTCCACAGCTGGCTCCAATCAGCATGCACAGCCCTCAACATTGGTTTTATCGACAATTTTAACCTGTTCTGGGGCCGTTCAGAGTTCTTCAGGAGCGATGGCCTCCACCCCAGCACGCTGGGTAGCTGCATCCTTTCGGCTAATTTACAGTACGCTGTACAATCTGCACAAACGATCCACTGACTCACTACTGATACACGTGCACAGGGACCGTCTGCTCCACACTCACCTTCACCCTCCCCCTCCCCCTCCTACACTACACACGCCCCCTCTGCCCCTCACTCACCTTCACCCTCCCCCTCCTACACTACACACGCCCCCTGTTCAGTTTCACCTGTGTCACAGAACATCCACACCATCAAAACCAGGATCACACACAGACAAATTACACCCAGGACTGTTTTTTGACCACGCTGTGTTTTTAACGTTCCTTTAGAAAGACATGACGAGCGCACATTCAACACAGTCATTAAAATAGCTGTGCTGAACGTGCGCTCTCTTTTAAACAAATCCTTTATCATTAACGATGTCATTTTAGATAACAACCTAGACAGCATTCTCCTTACAGAGACATGGCTTTGCACTGATGCACCTGTTGTTCTCACTGAGGCTTCCCCACCAAATTTTAACTTTTTATTTTCTACTAGAGGGGGACAAAGAGAAGGCGGAACTGCGTCAATAACCAAAGACACCATGTTGTCAAATTAAGTCTTTTTTAACAAATATTTATCATTTGAGTATCATGCCTTTGTTTTTAGCAGCCCCCCCATCCTCTGTATGACAGTCTACAGACCACCCCGCTATTCCACCTCTTTTAACAGTGATTTTTCAGAGCTACTGTCAATAACACATAGCATGTATAACAGAATACTAATAACCGGTGATTTTAATTTACACATAGATAATTCCTCAGATCCTATGTCGAGAGAATTTTTAAACCTTCTCCATTGCCTTGATTTTAATCAACATGTCACGCAGCCGACCCACAGCAGGGGGCGCACCTTGGGCCTGGTCATAACCTATGGCCTGTCCATTGGTGCGCCCTCTGTTGTGGACCTGGCTGTGTCTGACCATTTTTGTGTGTTTTTTACAATCACCAGTTTTAACCAGCAGGAGGCCCCAGTGAGAACAGTGAGGAAACGCTACCTAACTTCTGAAGTGGCTGCAAATTTTATCCAGATTTTACAGAGCACTCCTGCAGAAATTTTACCAGCACCATGTGATTTTATTGTTGACAATTTTAACCATAAAATAAAATCAACGCTGGACTTGGTGGCTCCACTCACAATAAAAAGAAATATGACAAGACCGACACCCCCATGGAGAAATGCAGAAACTAAAAAACTAAAGAGAGACTGCAGGAGTGCTGAGAGGAGATGGAGAAAAACAAAACTGAACTGACAGTTCACTATGAAATTTTACGTGAACATCTCAAAACATACAATAAAGCAATCAAACAGTCAAGAATCTCCCATTTCCATAAACTTATCAACAAACATAAAAACAACCACAAATTCCTCTTCTCCACAATTGACCTTTTAACAAACAAAAATTTTAATAGATCCTCCAAAACACCAACTGACGCCCTTTGTGAGGACTTTGAAGACCACTTCAGAAATAAAATCAATGACATCAGATCGAGTCTTTTACCCCAACAGATTTCCAATGTTGACACACCTGGATCATTGATTTTACCCGAGGAAACACTGGAGAGTTTTGCCCTGGTTGATGCGGGGACACTTGGTCGAGTCCTCTCCCAAGTAAAGTCCACAACCTGCCTATTAGATACAATTCCCACACCGTTTTTCAAAACACTTTGTGGATTCTTTGAGGATCAGCTTTTAAACATGGTGAATTGCTCTCTTCAGACGGGAGTCTTCCCCGCCTCCTTTAAAACGGCGGTGGTGAAGCCCCTTCTGAAGAAGAGCAATTTAGATCCCAACATCTTTAATAATTATTGGCCTGTATCCAACTTACAGTTTTTAAGTAAAATTTTGGAAAAACTTGTTTTCAATCAAGTAAATTACTTTTTGATTGCAAACAACATTTTTGAGAAGTGTCGAACCACAGTACAGAGACAGCCCTTTTAAAGATTTTAAACGACATCAGGTGCAACTTGGATAACAATGAACTCACAGTCTTGGTACTACTGGATCTAACCGCCGCCTTCGATACAGTAGACCATCACATTTTATTAGATAGACTGAAGAACCTGGTCGGCCTCTCTGGTACTGTTCTTAACTGGTTCATTTCTTACCTCACAGATCGACACTTCTTTGTAAGTATGGATACATGTTCCTCAGAAACCCACAAAATAAAGTGTGGTGTTCCCCAAGGGTCAATTTTAGATCCAACTCTTTTTAATCTTCACATGCTTCCCCTCGGTGACGTCATCAGGAGGCACGGCATCAGCTTTCATAGTTATGCTGATGATACGCAACTGTATATCGCCATGTCTCCCGATGACACAGGACCTATTGATGTCCTTTTTAACTGCATTTTAGATATCAAGACATGGATGGCAGGAAATTTCCTACAGCTCAACCAGGACAAAACAGAGATTTTACTCATTGGTCCTGAGGGCCAGAAAGAGAAACTTTTACCAAAGTTACAGAAATTTAAACTATCACAATCTGTAAAAAATCTGGGTGTGATTTTTGACTCTGAGCTCAGTTTTATTCCACACATCAAAAATATAACAAAAATAGGTTTTTACCATCTTAAGAACATAGCCAGAGTCCGCCCGTTTCTCTCTCAGGCCAGCACGGAGGTGCTGATGCATGCTTTTATCTCTTGTCATATAGACTACTGTAATGCCCTGCTCTCTGGCCTTCCCAAATAGAGCATTTCGAATCTACAATTATTACAAAACTCAGCTGCACGAGTGCTGACAAGGACCAGAGGGCGGGAGCACATAACACCAGTTTTAAAGTCACTGCATTGGGTCCCCATTCGTTTCAGGATTGATTTTAAAGTTCTTCTACTAGTTTTTAAGTGTCTTAACGGTCTTGGGCCCTCTTACCTATCTGATTTGCTTTTACCTTATCGGCCGACGCGGACCCTGAGGTCCTCCGGCACCGGCCTTTTAACCATACCACAGGTTAGTTAAAAAAAGCACGGGGAGGCGGCTTTCAGTTATTATGGGCCCCGACTGTGGAACAGCCTGCCGGAGAGCCTCAGGGTCACGGAGACTGCTGAGGTTTTTAAAAAGAGGCTTAAGACCCATCTTTTTAACCAGGCTTTTAGTTAATTAATTTCTTTTAGGCAGTGCTAATCGGAGCACTTTTTATCCTTTTTTAATGTTTTAATCTCTGTGTTTTAGCCTTCATGCTTTTATTTATTTTTATGTCCTCATGTCTTCTGCTCTCATGCTTTTATTTTCTATTTCATGTTTTAGCCTCTATGCTTTTATGCTTTTATGTTTTATGTTTTAGCCCCTCACTGTTCTAGGCAACATTTTTTAATCTCCAGTGTTTCCTCAGGGGGCCTGCCAGTTTGGGAGTTGTCTCTGATCTTGGCCGCGGGGGGTGCTGTCCCGTGGACGGTTCCGGCCCGGGCGGCTAGAGGGCTCTGCACCTTGGTGCGGAGGCTCCTGTCTGCTCGGGTTGGGGTGGTCTCTGTGGCGGTGCTCCCTGTGACCTTGGACTGGGATCTCTCCCGGTGTGGTTGGCCCCCCAAAAGGTAGCTTCCTCTAGACTCCTCTGTACCTCAGGTCTCGCTGCCCGGCCATGTCTCTGTAGTGACAGCTAGCGTTGGTGTAGGTGTGAGTCTGTGTATCTGTGTGCCTGCATGGCTGTGTGTGTTTATGTGAATGTGTGAATGAACGTATATACAATTGTATGTGTCTCTGTGCATGACTGTGGGAGGGTTGGGTTCTTTTAACTTTCTTCTCCTGATTTTATTTGATGTTTCTCTTTTTCTGTACATCTCTGTAAGGCACTTTGAGATACTTTTCTGTATGAAAAGCGCCATATTAATAAAGGTTGATTTGATTTGATTTGATTTGCAGGTAGCAGCCGAGGCGGCTAGCTAGCTGAAGCTAACCCCCGGCTCAGCCTGCTCTGCTGTTGTGCTAAATAGATATAATGCTAGTGCTAACAGGGATCTGAATGCTTCTAAAAGAACAGAAATGAGCTCTTAGAGGAAGTGTGTTGTTGTGTTGTAGTGAGGTCAGGCCGTCACTGATTTAACCTCCGTAGCTGTAGAGGCTGCTGTACGATCTCCTCTAGATCTGACCGGGATGCGCTTCACTCTGCAGTTACAGCTTTCTTCTTCTTCCTCTTCTGGATTTCTGGCAGACTAGATGCCTGAAGGCACGTCGCTGCCATCACCAGTTCATATAGTTATATCCACTATATTATATCCATAGGAACAGTTTGGTTTCCCCTAAGGACTGCAACAATGGCGGCTTTGGTGAACCCGGTGAGCCCCTGGAGGTTTCACGGAGAACTCTGATGACGCTTACCGCAATCTCAACACTGATTGGCTGTTTCGGTGTGGAATCATAGATTATTACGTTTATATAAACATAGGATGAGGTGGAATTGGCATGCTAGCTAGCCAACTAGCCAGCCACTCTTGTCACAGAAATTCACCAATCACAACACAGCAGTTCTAGCCAACAGCACAGTAGGGGGGACTAGGCGAAACACAGGTGGGCAAAAAAATAACGAAACGGCCTAATGGCTTCATATGCTCCACACTGATAGGAGGAGAGAAGAGTCCACAATGCGGAAATGCCAAAAACCGCAGGTCATCAAACAGACCAGATCTCCCCACTTTTTTCACAGCAAATGTTCACTCCCTGGACAATACATTTGACTACATTTTTACACAGTTTCATCTCTCTGTGTACTGTACTGTAGTATAAATGGATAATAATACAGTTTCTTATCTAATAGTTTAATTTAGCCTTGAATTACCTACAGGCGTGAGTCTTTGGCTGTGGTTAGCAGAACTGTTTTTCACCTGAGGGACATGTAAAAGCGCATCTGCATTTGTAGAATAGCCAATAGGAACTCTCTCTCGCTCTCTCTCTCTGACCTGTGATTGGCCAAAGTTTGTCACCCTGGGCTAGATTTTTTTAAAGTCGGAAAACAGAGCCCAGAGGACGTGCAGATCTCGAGTTGTCTCCCAAAACACTTGAATCACAATATTATTAAAAAGTTACTATGAATTTCTTCTTGCCCAGCATCACCAAAAATCACCAAGCTACAGTCCCCCCTATTTAGCATTCATAAGCAGTATAAACATGCCAAAAATGGTTAATAATTATAATGCAGATGTAAGGAGATATATGTGTCATCGCATAATGTGTATAAAAATATAATGACTATATATAAAAACACATTTTTTAATAATAAAGTTATAGCTTCATAGTCATCATTTGTTGACATATAGACTATTGTACATTAATACGCACTTATAATGTCCTTATAGTTATATAGGGGTCATCTTTCAATGTTTGGAGCATTGCAGACTGAATGAAGTTCACCTTCATTATGTAATACTTAAATTATATTCAGTTAATTTACCTTATTAATTTGTTCCTGGGGTAATTGATTTCCAGTAGATAAAATCAAACAGGTAAATGAGCGATAAAAGACAAGAAATACAATTTATTTGAAGACAGAGCTTGCATGGTATAACAAAGTACAACTATGCAAACTCCACAGGCACACAATCTAATGAAGCTTAATTGTTATTAAGTAATTGGATGGCTGATGGGATTCGTGAGTGCTTAAATCCTTTTAACCTTATCTTTGGCAGGCAGTAGTAAATACTGGTGGGAAGAGTCAGCAGTTCTTCATGGATTGATGGTGACAGTACGCAGAGCCTGTCTGTCACAATGTTCTGGCAGTCATATACTTCTTCTTTGCCCTTATGATCTTACTGACTGGCTCACTTTTATTGGCAAGGGCATTTCTGCACAGTAAAACCAACAAACCATGAAAAAACTTAAAACTGGCTCATCACGGGGCGACCAGTGGCTGAGTGGTTAGAGCAGTCGCCCCATGTAAAGAGGCTGAAGGTCCTTGAGGCAGCGGCAACTGATGATAGGACACCTCCAACTGCAAACAAGGTAAATTATTATTCATTGTTTCATGATTACAGAAAGTTTTCATATTTCTAATGTTTTCCCAGAGCCAAGTAAAGTGATAAATGATATAAAAACCTATGGATGGGACCATATGGGCTGGGCCAGAAACTTTAATGAGCATGTGCAGTGCACAAATAATGAGTCTCCACCCACTTTGTCAAAAGGAATAAGTAACAATAGTAAAAAAACAAACATGCATACAGTCTTTATATTCTCCATCAGTGTACTGTTTGTCCATTAACTGCTGTAGGCCTTAAATTATGACAGCACCTGTTAGATTTTAGGACTAGATGAAACAATCCACTGGTACAAAATAACCCCTTGATATACGAGTGGTGACGATACATCCATCAAGCGGTTTCAGCGCAGTGATGGTGACGGGTCTGATTGAGTTAGATGGGGCGGTGGGTTGGCAGCTTCATGGGGGTCATCAGTTGGGCATCCTCCTTCACCAGAGGGCTCATCGGCAACACTTGGCATCCCAGGAGTGCCCCCCTCTGCTCTCAAACCCCTATGTTCTGCAGGTGTTAGTAGCACTCCAGGTGTTGTCTCGACCTTTTCACCCATAACCACAGACTTGGTTTTTCTGCTGCACCTCAGAGGGCTTTGTTGCTTTGGCGTTGGGGTTTGGCCTCGAACTCCCAAGTCCTTAAGCAGCCTGATGGTTGACTGGCCTAAAAAAGCCTCTGCAGCCGACTTCCACTGGGCAAACCTTGGCTCTCCATCTGTGTTGCCTAGCATCTGCTGCCAACTCGGTGTACTTAAGGCTCTTGCGCCCGAATGCCTCTTCCACAATAGCCTCCCAGGGAACAGTAAGCTCTATGATGTACACGGTGTGGAGTGAGGAGGACCAGGTCTGGTCTGAGGTTTGTTGTCGCAATCTCAGGAGAAAACAGAGCCTTTGATTCAGATCTGCGGCCAACTTCCAGTCCCGAGCCCCTTTTGAGCTGGCCGATGTCTGATGTTGTACAGACTTTGGCTGGCTTTGCACCTTCTCAAATGAACTCCCTTACAGATGTAGGATGGAATGATGGAGGAGGCAGGCCATTGATCCCGTCGTAGCTGCTAGGCACTTCAGGACGTGGTTGTGCCGCCAGGTGTGGTGGCCTTGGGACAGGCTCGTCTTCCATAAAATCGAACCCATAACAAATCAGTCATAAAGCTGTGTCATAACATTCTATGTGTGTAAAATAGAAAATGTTAATGACTTTAGCTAAACAATGTTATGGCTTTATATTTTGTTTATGATTGGTTCTCGCTTTTACCAAATCTCATGATATGATGAAAAGGATATAAATACACTGAAAAAGAAGGGGATTAAATAAGCAGCATATTCTCATCAACGTGATATATTATGAGATATGACCTTCTATTTAACTCTCCTTAAGTTTAGGCAACAAAAGGTAATGGTTAAATTTAGGCACAAAAATGACTTGGATAAAATTAGAAAAAAGTTTGGCCTATTACTACCAGGACACGGACACTACTCCATGTGGCTCCTCCTGTATTTTGTAAACCATCCCAACCCTCATGCCTACATGGATTTTAGCACTGTTATACTACATCGCATGACTTCTATCTTTGATCCAGACATAATATAATTAACATAATTTAAAAAATAAATATGTGAATGCATCTGAACTATACATTACTTTTCATAGATATATGTACGAACAATAAATAAGGAAAGCACATGGATCCATTTCAGGGGAAGCACCACTTCATCTGGATTGTACAAGTTTCTGTCAGCTTTTCTCATCCAAAATTCAAATTAGGGCTGAGCCATTCAGGACAAAATCAAGGAACACTAAAGTCGTCTTTGTCATAGCTCAGAGAACACTTTTACATGCCTGTCTGTGGCAGAATAAAGCAGTGAGATGATGTGTCAAAGATTCTCAGCAAAAACAGGATAGCTGTACAGTTATTGACTTTCAGGGCATGGTGACTTAAAATTAGACTTCTGATCAAAGCAGAGCTTTGAAATGCCCATTAAGAACCTGGAAGCTCGGCACAACTTAAGAAAACACATGCAAATAGACAGAACATCAAACGTCTTCATCGATTTGTCAATACATGCAGCATTTAGATACAGACACATAATTCAAAGAAGTGTGTTTCTGTGTTTGACTTCATCAAGAAATCTCCATTAGCATCGCATCACACATTTCAAAACATAGACTGTATAAAAAAATGTGCGTAGCCTCTCCGTCGTTGTTGCAAATATCGTTGTTGTTATGTGTCTTGTATTTAAGAAGTTGCCATAAAGCAATATTACCGCTCTAACTGTACAGGTTGTCCTTATTCACTCTATGTCCTCTTTGTCTTTGCTCCACCGCCCAGGAGCTAGGCTGACAGAACATGCCGCTAGATAAACAGGAGTGGGAGTCAATGTTGAGAAATTTTTCTGTGACAGGGAGGGAACAGGAGTTATTTTTTAAATTTTGTAACAGGAACAGGATTTTTCAAAGGTTACAGACTGACACCGCACTACTTGTCTCTAGCAGAGATTAGACCAGCTCTGCAAGTCAAGTGCCGGCAGCGTTTATGATCTCTGATTTAAACTGATATTCAACACAGTCCCATGCTCATAGACTGTAAAACACCGACCTTCACGGCCAGAATCCTCCCGCTGCTCCAGATTAGCATCTAGTGTATGCAATCGATAGTAGGCTAACTTATATCACAAGTCGGCAACTGCGGCTATTTAATTAGCATAACAGAGCTAACATGTTGTGTTCCTAAACCATCTGTTTGTACAGTTGATCAAAGAGCAAACCATCTTGTCACTTATGGAACCACACGAATGACCACAGTCCATGTCGAGATGAAGGAGTTAGCATGCTAGCAACTAGCCTCTGAGGAAGAAGAAGAAGAAGAATTCCTTTATTAGTCCCGCGAATGGGGAAATTCAATTTTCACTCTATTATTTTTCATTTTACACACACACAGGCCCGAAATACACACACATGCACAGACAGGACCTATATACATGCAACCAATGGAGAGATGTTAGAGCGAGGGGGCTGCCAGTCACCGAGCAGTTGGGGGTTCGGTGCCTTGCTCAACAGCACCTCGGCAGTGCCCAAAAGATGAACTGGCACCGCTCCAACCACCAGTCCACACTCCATTCATGGTCCACACAGGGACTCAAACCAGCATCCCTCCGGTTCCTAGCCCAGTCACCTATGGACTGAGCTACTACCGCCCCATAGGAGAAACCCCCATGTTAAACAGGACAATTTTTTTTGCACCAGGCTAGTTTTTGTTTTATTGGAGGTTAAAGTTTATGAATAATTAGGGGCGTGGCCTCTTGAGTGACAGCTAGCCTCTGGCCCTCACTTCTCCTCGGAGGTAAACGTCAGCCAGATGGACGTATCTCCCTCCCCCCAACGCCACATACATGCCCTTTTATGGTAAGAGGAAGTGAGGAGGAGTCGAAGTCTGACAAGATGGTGACTCCCGTAGGCGAATATGATTGGATCAAGTTGGGAGAATGGACCTGGACAGAGAGGCAAAGTACATTTCAATTTACGGTCTATGGTTGTATACTTACATACTTTTTGTGGATATATGGACAAAGAGTGAATGAGGACAACCTGTACAGTTAGAGCGGTAATATCGCTTTATGGCAACTTCTTACATACAAGACAGAAAACAACAACAATATTTGCAACCCGTTTAATATCTCCAGATGATGAATACGCATTCATTATTAACAGCATTATTATAGTCTGCAGTGATAAATATGAAGTAGTTGTGGACAAGGCAATTCATATGCGCTACAGTTTGATCCTTATGCAGAGACAACAAAGATAAATGGCACACTCTGAGGGGGTCTCCCATGGAAAAGTGCAGAAGGATAGGGCTATGGTAGGAGCTAACCTGGTGCCTGATGGAACACTGGATAAGGTCTATTTATCAGCCTGCTTCAGTGAGAGATAACCCTGCCAGCATATCCACTGTTCACGGCGGGCTACCTTGAATAAATAATGGAAGATCTGTGGGAGCGAGGGGGCGCCCCTGCCATTGACCATAGCTGAAATGTTCACTAGACTGCATGGGAGTGTCAGCTGAATGATGAAGTGTTTTATTGAGCTTTTTTTCTCAGGCGACAGCCACAGGATCTCCGCACAGTTCATACAAGATCGACAAATAATTCAGGAGGAGCTTTCAGCATTGTTTGTTTAATTTCCAAATAAAAGGTGTGAATTTGAGACATAAATAACTTGATGTTTCTTATTGCCTAAAACATGTACTGACATAATCTATCCATAATAATTACAAATATTGCATCTCTTAGACATTTACAATACTCTTACAACTTACACTAATACCCATTTTCTTAAATAGTTTTCAATAACTACGCCTTAACTTTAAAACTCTGAAGGGATTTGGACCTGTGAAAAAGCAACAGATGGAACAATACCTGTGAAAGTTTTCACACTTAACATTGAAGTTCAATGGGAATATCACATCAATGTTAAGGAGACCACTAGTTCAAATAAATTGCTGAAACAAAATGTCCAAAACAAGACAGATCCCGTCTGGACACAGTGTTGGATTTAAAAAGATAGAAACATAAAAAAAAAAAAAAGATAGAATGCCATCTTCCTTGTCGTGAAATAAATATATTGACTTATGTCAGTTGAAAAATGTCATGGACCTGCAGATATGTCCACTCATAGTATATCTTTGTCCCATAAAATGAAAGAAAGAAAGAAAAAAGCTGGAAAATTGCTACCACAAGCTAAATTAAACATCTAATTAAAAAATCTAACTGCTAAATTACAAATCTGGCATCCATCTGGCCAGTATATATATTTAAGAGATGTCTAATAAAGAGATGCCTGTAATCAAAGTCTCCACCTCTTTTACACCAACAAAAACTTACTTACTTAACTTACTTAAACAAAACAAGTCCTCCCAATTAAATGACAAAATATGTTTGTTTGGGGCGGCATATGGCATTGGAAAAGTTCCTTATAGGCAGCCACACCTCAACACGCTGACCAGTTGCAGAGCTGCTCCACTAACCCCCATCTACTTTGAATATTATAAGTATAACTATCATACTAGCAACATTCCTTAGACTGTCTGTTTAAACAGTTAGGAGGACTGCTGGAGCTTGTTTTTCTGCACAGTATTCTATGAGACCAGGTTGTAAGGGGATATTGTCTGATCTCCATTTCAACTAAAAAAAAGAATCCCCCCAAATGACAGGCTCATTCAGTCTGAAAGAACAAATAAAATTAGTCTTTGTGATTGGAAAAGACCAACTTTATAAATGATAGAAAAAACCCTTTGAACACCCTCTTTCTGAATGCTCGACATGCAGCCACTTTTAAATCCCTGCTAGCTTCCCTCAGTAGTTTGGTGGTTTGATTATTAATTTAGTGGTCTCCACATAGTGTCCAAAAGATTTACTTGAGTACTAATGAAAAATGCAGAAACTTCTCCAAAGATGGATGGTTTGTCTAACTTGATACTCATTGTAATTTACATATTTATGAAGACATCAAGTTCTGAACTGAGATCAAGCTCTCAGTCTGTGTACTAATCACTCTTCTTTGGACAAAATAACAATCCAGCTGCCAGAATACAATGTTTGAATTATACATTGCAAACCCCAGATGTTCTAAATCTCTAAGTTTCTGAACTACTGTACTCAATCCCTCCTCGTCATTTACCAACAGTTTGCAGTTTTAAACAGGTGGTTAACGTTGTGAATTCAAACAAAAACTATTAAAGTTACCTAGATTTAGACATCAAAACTACATGGTTTGGTTAAGACATCAAAACTACATGGTTAGGTTAAGACATTGAAACTACATGGTTAAGTTAAGACAACTTAACTACATGGTTATGTTTAGACAACTAAATGACATGGTTAGGTTTAGACAACAAAACTACATGGTTAGGTTTAGACATTAAAACTACATGGTTAGGTTTAGACATTAAAACGTCATGGTTAGGTTTAGACAACTAAACTACATGGTTAGGTTTAGACATCAAAACTACATGGTTAGGTTTAGACAACAAAACTACATGGTTAGGTTTAGACATTAAAACTACATGGTTAGGTTTAGACAACAAAACTACATGGTTAGATTTAGACATTAAAACTACATGGTTAGCTTTAGACATTAAAACTACATGGTTAGATTTAGACATTAAAACTACATGGTTATGTTTAGACAACTAAATGACATGGTTAGGTTTAGACAACAAAACTACATGGTTAGGTTTAGACATAAAAACTACATGTTTAGGTTTAGACATTAAAACTACATGGTTAGGTTTAGACATTAAAACTACATGGTTAGGTTTAGACATCAAAACTACATGGTTAGGTTTAGAAAACAAAACTACATGGTTAGGTTTAGACAACAAAACTACATGGTTAGGTTTAGACATTAAAACTACAAGGTTAGGTTTAGACATCAAAACTACATGGTTAGGTTTAGATATCAAAACTACATGGTTAGGTTTAGACATCAAAACTACATGGATAGCTTTAGACATTAAAACTACATGGTTAGCTTTAGACATTAAAACTACATGGTTAGGTTAAGCCAATAAAACTACATGGTTAGGTTTAAACATTAAAACTACATGGTTAGGTTTAGACATTAAAACTACATGGTTAGGTTTAGACATCAAAACTACATGGTTAGGTTTAGACATCAAAACTACATGGTTAGGTTTAGACATCAAAACTACATTGATAGGTTTAGAAAACAAAACTACATGGCTAGGTTTAGACATTAAAACTACATGGTTAGGTTTAGACATTAAAACTACATGGTTAGGTTTAGACATTAAAACTACAAGGTTAGGTTTAGACAACAAAACTACATGGTTAGGTGAAGCCAATAAAACTACATGGTTAGATTTAGAAAACAAAACTACATGGTTAGGTTTAGACAACAAAACTACATGGTTAGGTTTAGAAAACAAAACTACAAGGTTAGGTTTATACAACAAAACTACATGGTTAGGTTTAGACATTAAAACTACAAGGTTAGGTTTAGACATCAAAATTACATGGTTAGGTTTAGACATCAAAACTACATGGTTAGGTTTAGAAAACAAAACTACATGGTTGGGTTTAGACAAGAAAACTACAAGGTTAGGTTTAGACATCAAAACTACATGGTTAGGTTAAGCCAATAAAACTACATGGTTAGGTCAAGCCAATAAAACTACATTGTTCAGTCAGCTGAAGCCCTGTGCATCTCATACATGCACTTAAGGGTACCAAATATGTTTCATATTAAAGTTTCTGTGGTTTGCAGATGCAATGGCAACATTTTTTCTGGAGACTGGACTGAAAATAAACCTACACACAATGTTAATACATTTGAAAAATCAAAGTGTTGTGTTTAAATCACATATTTCTTACAAAGAAGTCACATTGAATTTAGAATTGTGATACATTACATCATCATCATTGTTTTAATATTTGAGCCTGGCCCTTGAGTGCACCTGAATTTTGTCTTATGTTTTGTACAATGACAATAAAGAATCTCATATAACCTAATATGATCAATTAGCATCGTCAATTTAAATCTTCCTAATAAATAAAATAAACCCATATTTGTGTAAACTGTCTTTTGAAGATGCAACAAAGAACTATTTTCTCATCTGTAAACATGACCCTGCCTCAGACAAACGTATGCATCCTCCCATTTGCGAGGTCTCGATTTATTGTAGTCCACTCTCTATTCAAACAGCCTGGGGTTTTCTGTAAATGAAAGAATTCTCTTGCTTCCGTTACCATAGACAATAAAGCTGCCATGGTGAGAAAAGCCCTGACAAAAAAGGCAAAGATTGCTCATGAAAAACACATTTCAAGTGGCTTAGTGGCACGACGTGTGCCAAAGACGGAGCGTGTTGAAGAGGCAATAAAGTTGCTTACTGTGGGATGCTGACTAACAAGAAAACTAACAACAACAACAACGATCAACACGAGATGCCTTGTCTTTCATTGTGTGACAATTAGAAGAAGGTGTTGGTGTAGTTGCTCCACCTGCTTAATGCAAGCAAAGATGTTACATGCCGGTTCTTCTCTCGCTCTCCAGGACATGAATAAATGCTCCCCTGAGGCACAGCAGTATGTCCCTTCCATGACAGACCATGGTGAACCAAGCAGCGACCTACACATCAATTTCCCTGCATTCATAGTGGCAGAGTCAGAACCAAGATGCTCTACCAGCATATTATCCCCATCTGTCTTTAGATTAAGAATCTATAACCTAATCCATCCTCTTACATAGTGTGTGTGTGTGTGTGTGTGTGTGTGCAGCTACATTTGTTACTCCAAATATTAAATACAGAAAGGGTGTTGAGCGGCAGTGTGATGCACTTACTAAGTGACATAAGATTTTTTTTTTTAATAATGTTTAATGTTTTTTTTAATAATGTTTAAAACAGATACAAGCCGTTATTAATATGAACAGACAAAAAAAACAAAAACCTGTTTTCTTTTGCAAATTTAGTCTTAAATGTGCTTTTTTGCTTCTATTGCAAGACAATAAGGACAGGATCATCCTATAAACTCACCTTCAGGGTAGCAACAGCTAGCATTTAAAAGAGAAATCAATACTGTTTAAAGGACTGACATGATTTATGTTGCAGTGTCAATATAAGGAAACTAACAATAAATGCATTTGTTACTGGTTTTATATGGAAGAAGGTTTTTTACAATGGGGATGGGAGTATATTGCCTCTAAAATTCCAATTCTGGGTGCACATTGGGAACAAATAATGTTCAGCTATACGAATGTGTCCAGCCTCACTAATCTTTAGGAACAAAACGAACATCTGATGCCATCTGTGAAAAAACACTGCTGACATAAAACAATCTATTTCTTCAATGATTTCTCGAAAACACCAGACACATCCAACACCACTATGCCAATTATAACATCTGTTCCATTTGGGGTAGCTTCTTTGATTGTTAAATTTGAGATAACTATTTGAAACTACTCAATGTTTACTGAGGATACATACTACCACACTGAGGATTTATTAACTGTTTCAAGTGAAAGTTAGAAAGTGCAGATAGCAATTACTGGATAAAGTCACAACATTTATCAAACTCTGAGTGTGAGTTGAGTCACTGAAAATCACACCTCTGATGATTGCAGCATGTGCAAATACCACAGCTAACACTGGTCACACTTTGATTCACTTTGACTGTCTGTCGGTTTATATTATTTAATTTTAATTTTAATCTAATTTATTTGATTAGGACAATGCACATTCATTTACATATCAAAAGGCATCAATGTAAATATGCCGGAGTTAGCGTAGTTGCTAAATTTCATCTGTAGTCCTAAGGCAGGTATTATAAAAACATACAGACAACACACCATGTAGATAATTAACACTGGTGACGGTGGCAGAGAGGAGGACACTGGACAAACTGCTGGACATTATCTAACCTTCCTTTTCTTTCTAAGATCCTCGAGAAATTAGTCGCCAATCAGCTGTGTGACTTTTTACATAATTATGAGATATTTGAGGACTTCCAGTCAGGATTTCGAATGAATTTCGAATGAATTATAGCACTGAGACAGCACTGGTAAAAATGACTAACGAGCTTCCAATAGCTTTAGACAAAGGACTTGTCTCTGTTCTTGTTTTACTAGATCTTAGTGCTGCCTTCGACACTATTGACCATCGCATCCTGCTACAGTGACTGGAGCATCTAATTGGCATTTAAGGAACCGCATTAAGCTGGTTTAAGTCGTATTTATCAGATAGAGCTCAGGTTGTACATGTTAATGACAAATCCTCCATGCACACTAAAGTTAGTCACGGAGTTCCACAGGGTTCTGTCCTTGGACTGATTCTCATCTCATCTCATCTTCAACCGCTTATCCAGGGTCGGGTCGCGGGGGCAGCTGCTTTAGCAGGGGACCCCAAACTTCCCTTTCCCGGGCCACATTAACCAGCTCTAACTGGGGGATCCCGAGGCGTTCCCAGGCCAGCGTGGAGATATAATCTCTCCACCTAGTCCTGGGTCTTCCCCGAGGCCTCCTCCCAGCTGGACGTGCCTGCAACACCTCCCTTGGGAGACACTTCTAGGCTGGACTACTGCAACTCCTTATTATCAGGCTGCTCCAATAATTCTGTTAAGAGTCTCCAGTTGTTCCAAAATGCTGCAGCTCGTGTACTGACTAAAACAAATCGAAGACATATTTCTCCTGTATTAGATTTACTCTTTGTACTGGCTACCTGTAAATTCTAGAATAGAATTTAAAATCCTTCTCCTTACCTACAAAGCCCAATTTGGTCAGGCTCCGTCGTATCTTAAAGAGCTCATAGTACCGTATTACCCGACTAGATCGCTGCGCTCTTAGAATGCAGGGCTACTTGTCGTTCCTAGAGTCTCCAAAAGTAGAATGGCTGGCAGAGCCTTCAGCTACCAAGCTCCTTTCCTGTGGAACCAACTCCTAAGTGTTATTCTGGAGGCAAACACTGTCCCCATATTTTTTATTTGTAAACTTAAAACTTTCCTCTTTGATAAATCTTACAGCTAGGGCTTACGAGCCCTTAGCAATGTTGTTATTTTTAAGCTGATTGTGATCTGCTTAATTATGCTGCTATAGGCCTAGTCTGCCAGGGGATAATACTTTTCCTGATACTCTGAGCTTCTTAGTAATTCAACTTCTTCCCTGGAGTTGTTTGTGCTTTGTTGTCTTTCAGGTCTCTGCTGATCATGGTGGTGCCTGCTGCCGTGGTCCTGCATGACGCTTCCTGCTACTATTATAATCCATCACCTTAGCTGTGCTTGTTTCTACTATTCTGCTGTATTAACTGCCATAACATATAAGTCATATTCACATTACTATAGATAGTATTATAGTTACTGGAAGTGTGTCTGTCTCTGTCTTTGTCTCTTTCTGTCCATCAGTCCGTCTGGGTCTGTTCCACGTTCCTGCCTGTTATAGGGAAGGTTTCCGTTGCCACCATACTCTACGGGGGAATTGTTAAGTCTATATTAATCATAAATAAGTCATAGAGTCTGGTCTTTACCTACTCTGTAAAGTGTCCTGAGATAATGTTTGTTATGTTTTGGCACTATAAATAAAATTGAATTGAATGGAATTGAATTGAATTATGAACAATGCCAGCCTCCCCCTGCACACCGTCATTAGCACCCAGAGGAGCCTGTTCAGTGGAAGGCTGCTCCTGCCCAAGTGTAGGACCAACAGACTCAAGAACTCCTTTGTCCCTCAGGCCATCACACTCTACAACTCCTCACTTGGGGGGAGGAGGAAATAAAGAGGACAGAAGGGAAGGAGTGGGAGCCACTCACTGTGCAATTAATAATCTACTCTTACATACCTGGACACTTTTTTGTGCAATAACTGTATCCACCACTTAAGTGCAATAATTGAATCTCACTGCTCATTTCTGTCATACAGTCATACATATTTTATCTCATACATTTCCTCTACATTTAACTTATCTGATTTCATTTTCTGTGAATTTTTTTTGACCTGTATTCTTACAACTACCTCATATATATTTCCCTAAGAGGTTATTGCTTACTGTTCATAGTAATAGTCCATTTAAAACCTTAACAATAGGGCAGATATCCAAAAACAACGGGTAACTATCAAAGTCCAGAATTTTTTAGTTATTAATAATTTTACAATCATGGTAATGAATCATGGTTTTAAGTATTTTCTTGAAGAGAGACTTGATTGGTTTTAGAGTACTATTTATATTATTATTATTATTATTATTATTATTATTATTATAACAATGTTTTTCCAATGAACACTGATTTGCTACTACTCAGCCCAACAATTTCTATGTAAGAGATTAAAGATGCTCTCAATGAAAGAATCACCAAAACACTTCAAAAAAGATTATGCATTTTTGATAAAGCACCCCTTTAAGGCTTCAGTTCTTTCACCCTAAGAGACATCAGCCATTTGATCAAAGACACTGAATAATTAAATACCTCTCATGGAGATCACAAATATTAGCCTAATCTGACTGCTCTCAAAAATAATATTTAAAAAAATGACTAAATGCACCCGGGTGCATATCAACTAAACCTTGGGATACTGTTCACTTCACATCATGATGACTTGTTTTTTAAACACTTCACAAGAACGTTGCTTCTTCAAATTACAGATGGGAATCTATGTTAGGAAGCAGAATTATATTGATTATATTCTTGTCTTCATTAAAAGGTGATGATTCGTTCTCGCTGAACTACCTTTAATCAATTAACTAGCAAGTTCAGGTTCTATTTATATTGTAACATGGAGAGTCTTTGCGCACTGTACAAAAGACAAGAAAACATCTATGTACCCACAGAATGACCCTCCACTGGTCATCAGTAATGTTTACCCCCAAATCCTTTTCCCATGCATTTTTAGGTGAGGCAGTGGGGACTGGGCTCAGAAGAGAAATCTTATTATAAATTACAGATATCAGTCGTTTGTGTTGTACGTTGAGAGACAGGAATTGATCTATCTTAGCTTACGGGGGGTGGTTCGGAAAATGTAGGAATTGCTTTTGGATAAAATGTCTCATTTGAACTTACCGAAAAAAGTGGCTATTTGGCAGGCTGTATTTGTGCGACATAGATGCAAAGGACACAAAAACCCCTTTGTCATACAGGTCCTTAAGAGTTTTAAGGCCCTTATCTGACCATATGCGGAATGCAGGGTTGGTGCAGGAAGGGAGAAACACATGATTATTCAAAACTGGGGCAAAGACCAAAGCCCTTTGCAAGCCGTACTGCTTCCTGAACTGGATCCAAATTTGAATGGCATTAACGACAACCGGATTGGATGAGACCTTCTGGGCAGTTATGTATTATTTTATTTATTATATAAATAAAAGTTTATTTATGTTGCAAGCCCAGAAGTAGTTCCGGAAATTAGGGAGTGCTAGTCCCCCTTCAGGTTTAGGGAGTTGAAGAATATTTAGTTTGGCCAGAGAATCGGAGCAGCGGGGCGAATGTTGCAGTCGCTCTACCACACCGTTGTGACGAAAAGAGAGCTGAGCCGGAAGGCAAAGCTCTCGATCTACCGGTCAATCTTCGTTCCTACCCTCACCTATGGTCATGAAAGCTAAGTCATGACCGAAAGAACGATGTCGCGGGTACAAGTGGCAAAATGGGTTTTCTCAGTAGGATGGCTGGAGTCTCCCTTAGAGATAGGGTGAGAAGTTCAGCCATCCGTGAGGAACTCGGAGTAGAGCCGCTGCTCCTTTGTGTTGAAAGGAGCCAGTTGAGGTGGTTTGGGCTTCTAGTAAGGATGCCCCCTGGGCGCCTCCCTAGGGAGTTGTTCCAGGCACGTCCAGCTGGGAGGAGGCCTCGGGGAAGACCCAGGACTAGGTGGAGAGATTATATCTCCACACTGTCCTGGGAACGCCTCGGGATCCCCCAGTTAGAGCTGGTTAATGTCGCCCTGGAAAGGGAAGTTTGGGGTCCCCTGCTCGAGCTGCTGCCCCAGCGACCCGACCCCGGATAAGCGATTGAAGAGGAGATGAGATGCCCCTCTAACTCTATCTGTAAATTTTGAGTGGAATAGGTGGCTCATCCACAACCTCTTAATACGTGAGGTGTTTTGAGATGTGTGTCCTGCAGAAAGATCACATCCCCCTGAAGCTGCTGCAACTGTGTCAGGACCTTACCTATTTTGATCACTTTGTTGATTCCCTTAGTATTCCAGGAGATCAGCATCTTTACATGCATTAGCCATAGCTTAGGAACAATAATAATAAGTTAGAATGACACTGCATGACCTTAAAGTAATCTGAAGTAGTGGATGAAGAGAGTGGGGAGGGAGGTGAAAAAAAAAAAAAAGGCCCAAACGCACATGAAGCAGAACAAAAACAACATAAAACAAGACAGTAACAATGTGACCAATCTGAGGGCTACTCCCATAGAAAAGCACATTCTGAGCTCTCTAGCTTGAACTTACCACTAAACTGAACTTCCGGGGTCTCCTCCCTAAACAAACAGTGTTTGACCCCTTAAAGTCACATTAGAATAATAGTAAAGTATAAAACATAGAAATAGTATTAATAATTAAGCCAGAACAGACATTAAATTAGTCAGCAGAGGGTGTCAAGATATCATGGGGCAGACAGGCCATGAGGTTATTTTTCTACCTCAGCTCAGATGAATAGGATGCATTTATAAAACCCTCCACCCTGTGTTAGAATGCACGCTGTATCAATACAGGTCACCTCTGCACATCAGACTATGAAAAGTGTCAGGCTTCAGTAAAGCCCTTTGACCAAACAGAGAACAAGAATACTTCAGATAACACTGTGGCGGTGGGTGATGAAAAGTTTAAATAAAATAAAATAAAGCTGTGAAAGAAATATAAAATAGTGAACTGAAATCCACATGCAGACGAGCTTCCAGTGCTTGGCATGAAGGCCGATCAAAGACAAACTGAATTCACATAGCAGTGCGTGCAGGCACAGAAACAGGCTGAAGACACGGGAATTTAAATAGCATCAGAAAACACCCGACCTCGAGTCAACATGTCCACTGTGCGTTAAAATGTCCACTTAGTGAGTCCTGTTCAAAACTTTAACAGACAGAAAATCGACAGCCTGCCAGGACTTTAACGGTTAACGAGGCGGTCTAAAAATAATATAAAATATATAAACTCAGGGCTGTTATAGCACAGCTACATAGTCAACAGCACAACAACCCACGGTTATTCAGACAACATGACAGCGGCTCGTCTGCGGTGAAATCAACAGCTCTCCCGCGGTCATCAGGGCACCTCTGTGCGAGTGGATGTTATGAAGGCTTTTGCCTCCGTGACCGTAGAGAGCCTTTTCCTGCCTCCCTCCTTCATCGTGATGTCCAGCCTCGTGTGGAACAGCGCGGGTCTTAAGCCTAGGTTGTAAAGCTCCGACATCATCTCTGTATTTCTGGCGCTGCTCCACCACCTCCGGAGCGTAGTCCTCGTATATGGCGATGGGAGCCGTCTATATTGTAGCTGGCCTCTCCCGGCACGGGCTTCGCGTATGATTTTCTCCTTCACCTGGTATCTGTGCAGCCTGATGATGAAAGCCAGTGGTCGGTTTTTCAGCTAGTGTGCGGTGAGCCCTGTCACACTCCGGCGGTGATTCCAGAAAGCCTTCCCCAAAAACCTCCATGAGCAGCTATGCGAAGAAGGCTGTGGGCCGCGGACCTTAAACAGAGATCTTGTAATCCAATCACTCTGATGTTATTGTGCTGGCTCCGGGACTCCAGGTTGCTGACTTTAGCCAGCAGCTTAGCGTTGCTCTCTGTTAGCACGGCAAAGGAGGCCTCCATCATTAGCAGACGCTCGTCCTGTAAATTTGCATTTATCTTGAGGGAGCCTATCTTCTGAGTGTGGTCGGACACTGTGGCGTGGACGTGGTCCAGCTTTGCTTCGAGTGTTGAAATAGAGGCTTTAAACTCGGCATAGAGGGCTTTGATCTTGACGCATAGGGCTGCACGGTGATGCTCCAAGAGGTTAGTAATGGCCGCCATGCTAATCTGCCTCCTGCCTCCTTTGTGGGGCTAGCCTTCGCCCCCTGGTCTTTTATAGTCTGTCTGGTCAGATGTGTCGGCATATTTAGGTGGTGTATCTGTTAAATGAGACAAATATTAATGTTGTTGTGACTTTTAAAGAAGATTCGACCCGTGTCTACTCCATTTCAGCCAAACCGGAATCTTGTGGGATCATTCTTTAAGAAAATTAAGATACTGTACATAACATAGAAGAATTACTGTAGATATATCACTGTACACTATGATCATTGAGAATATGGCAATAATTTTGTGCTATTTACAAAATATGTTAAAGATTTGAATGGGTGAGGTGATCAGGGGTTTCTATCAGGGCTGGGGTTTTAACGCGTCAATTCTGATTAACTGATTACAGAAAAAATAACGCAACAAAGAAATAAATGCAATTAATCGCAATTTATTTTTGCATTCATTGCGGAACGTAGCTCATTGCACGAGTTTCCGCCCAGCCCATAACACTGACGCACAGGACGCAACAGGAGAGAAATTTAACCGATGAGAAGCGAGATGATGAGTTGTTGCTGGGTTCAGTGGGTGACATTTGAGTTTTAAGAAATGACCAAGTGGAAACATGGACAAGTAAAAATTCACCTCCCACCGGAGCTCTTCAGCCTCTGCTCCACCCCAATGCTGAACATGCTGCAGCTAACGTTAGCACAGACAACGCTGAACATGGTGCAGGTAACGTTAGAACAGACAATGCTGAGCATGCTGCAGCTAACGTTAGCACAGACAACGCTGAGCATGCTGCAGCTAATGTTGGCAGAGACAATGCTGAACATGCTGCAGCTAACGTTAGCACAGACAACGCTCCTGAGGGACTGTCATTAGTTGATGGATCTTTTTTGTTTCTGTGTTTTTGAAAACATGGGAGAAAAAGCACTCTATGTTAAACTGTTTATTTTATGCCAAGGATATCATTCTAAATATTTTTGCAATGTTAGGTTTCCGCTTTTCTTGAATATACCGTACTAAGCACTGTTTTATTTTTTATAAACAAAACAAATGTGTTTAAGAAGTAAAACTTTACACCCACGTTAGTGCACTGATAAAAAAACAAACACATTTTGTTCTTTAAACTTATTGTGTGTGTATTAATTTATGTATTTTTAATCATGTCCCGACACTAGTTTCTATACCACGGCCATGGAGAATACTCAGTTGTGATTGGCCAGAGGCTATGCATCATTTATTGATAGCTACTTGGCTCTGACATTAGAAGCTTTATTTAAATCAGGAGAGACTTTATTTAAGAGGTAAGTTAATGTATTGACATGGTACACAAAAAGGTTTAGAAATGTGAAGAGTCTGTTTTGTAGGGGTTTGACATGCTATGAGTAGTACAGGGGTCCGTTTCACAAAGCAGGTTTAGTGAAAACTCTGTGTCTGTTAACCCTGAAATGAGGGAAACTCTGAGTTTTCCGTTTCACAAAGGGAGGTAACCCCTGGGAATATCGCCTGATGGTGGTGAAGGGATGAGGGGAAATGCCTGAACATCTTTATGGATATGATGTGGAGCGGGGCTCCTGATGATGAAAGCAATCCTGGGCACTGGATGTGATGAAAACCTGAGATAAAGGAAGTGGAGAAGAGTCGCATCGATTTCACACCGAAATGAAAGCTGACGGCTGCAGAGTGTGGAGCAGTTTAAAGGTTTGACAGCAAGGAGATGACTGGCTGACAAAAATGAGAGATTGTGACAAATTCCAGTTGGTTTACAGAAAGAGTGAATGCCCATAGTCAGCTGATTAAGTTGGAAGACAGAGAGGGAGAGAATGAATGAGAAAGACAACAGTCTTCCTGAATTAACTTGCGATAAGCCTCATTACTCTTACTGTCTATCCAGATAGGCCTCACCCCCAAAAAAGGTACAGTACAGTAGGTCAATTGTACAAGCAGCGTATAATGGCAAATACTTGCCTTTATTGTTAGTTGCAACCTCTAGTGGCTGTAGTAATTACAGTGGGGGCAAAGTAAGGTGAAAGAGTAATGAGACCACCACACTGTACGGAAGTGGGTCACACAAATACAGGACATTCACTCAAGAGACAGGGGGTTGCTATTATCAGTAATAAAGGCTATTCCTTCCTAAGTTATAAGTAATGTCCATTTCAATGTTGACAAAGACTGAGTTTCAATATAAAATGAAGAAGGCATGAGCATAACAATGTTTTGTGAAAAAGCATGGACTGTCATTTAATATTTCACATAACTGCATGGTTTGTTGTGAATCATCCAACAAGCCCTCAAACAACAAAATGGGTCATTGGTTAGTGCTTTATATGACTCATATCAGCGATGTGATTTGCTAAGCCTCAAGTTCCAAATCTTGGTCGCCTTGCTGTTCTGGGAATTTGAAAGATCTGAAAAGATCATGAAATGGTGCACAAAGTGATTTTATGGAAGATGTTTTGTGTGGAGTTTGCATGTTCTCCTCGTGTCTGCGTTTTTCTCCCAATGTCCAAAGACATGCATGTGTTCATTGATGACTCTAAATTGCCCGTAGGTGTGAATGTGAGTGTGAATGGTTGTCCGTCTGTTTGTCTCTTTGTGCCCTTTGGGATGAACTCTTGCAAGGAAATTTAATTTTACAAAAGACACAAGGGAGGTATAAAAAAATACAGTATTGGATAACCAATAAACTCTTAGCTAAATAAATAAATACAGAAAGTATAAAAAACAATAAACAGTAAGCAATACACTTTTAGTTAAATATATATGGGGTAGTTGTAAGAATACAGGCCAAATAAAATTCACAGAATGTTAAATCAGATAAGTTAAATGTAGAGGAAATGTATAAGATAAACTATGAATGACTGTATATGACAGAAATGAGCAGTCAAATTAAATTATTGCACTTAAGTGGTGGATAAAGTTATTGCACAAAAAAGAAGAAGATAAGTGTCCAGGTATGTAAGAGTAGATTATTAATTGCACATTAATTGTGGCTCCCACTCCTTCCTCCTCCCCCCGAGTGAGGAGTTGTAGAGTGTGATGGCCTGAGGGACAACGGAGTTCTTGAGCCTGTTGGTCCTACACTTGGGCAGGAGCAGCCTTCCACTGAACAGGCTCCTCTGGGTGCTGATGACGGTGTGCAGGGGGTGGTTGCCATTGTCCATAATGTCCAGCAGTTTGTCCAGTGTCCTCCTCTCTGCCACCGTCACCAGCGAGTCCAGTTTCATGCCGACCACAGAGCCAGCCCGCCTGATCAGTTTATCCTGTCTGGAGGTGTCCTTCTTGGATATGCTGCCCCCCCCAGCACACCACAGTGTAGAAGAGGACACTGGTGACCACAGACTGGTAAAACATCCACAGCAGTTTGCTGGCTGGTGTGTGTTGTCCAGTCCAGTTCATTACAGCCCGAGGTATTTGTATGAGTCCACAGCCTCCACCTCAGCTACCTCTAGCAGGACTGGTCGCGGTCTTGCTCTGGACCTCCCGAAATCAATGACCAGCTCCCTCGTCTTGGAGGTGTTGAGCTGTTGAGCTCCGATACTCCTCCTGTCTGTCACCCCTGATACATCCCACGATGGCTGAGTCATCGGCGTACTCCTGTATGTGACACAGCTCCGAGTTGTAGCAGAAGTCTGAGGTGTACAGAGTGATGAGAAGAGGGGCCAGCACTGTGCCCTGAGGGGCTCCAGTGCTACTGACCACAGTGTCAGACGTAGTGTCCATCAGCCTGACGTACTGTGGCCTGTCAGTGAGGTAGTCTCTGACCCAGTCCACCAGATAGGGGTCCACTCCCATCCTGTTCAGTTTTTCCTGTAGTATAGGGGGCTAGATGTTGTTAAAGGCACTGGAGAAGTCCAGAAAGAGAAACATCGCTGTCCAGATGGGAGTGGACTGACAGTGATGGCCAGGCTGACAGCTAGTCCATGTAAGAAAGTGGAAATAAACTTAAGAGCAGAAAAGAAAGTCAAAGAGAAGAGCAGCAGATAGAGAAACCATAACAAACAGAAATAAATGTTGGAGGGAAAGAATCAGCAGATTGTTGCTGTTGTCATACAACTTTATGAACTGTATTCAATTCAGTTCAAATGTTTGAATGAAAATCTTTAATAATCAGAATGCGGCCAATTTTTTTATAACCCTGCTTAGTAATTAAGAGATTGATTTTGTGTATTAAACTAAGTAAGAAACGCTGTACCTAAAAAATAACAATAAATCCCATAATTACTCTATTGACCTAGCAAGCACATCTTTTTATATACAGTATGTGATAGTAATTTGATAATATGCATTTTTATCTTGCTTATTATTATTTTTTAAGTACAAAGTTTAGTCTTACTTACGTAGTTTACTTTAAGGGTGCCTGTGTCAGTGCCAAGTAAATATAGTAGATAACTTTACTGCATGGCAATTTTGCCATCTAGGATGCAAATCTTTGAATCTCAATACCTCAACCATCATAAGAAATTTTAATCGAAAGTGTATGTACAACATCAAAGTCAAAGTCAAAGTCCGCTTTATTGTCAGTTCTTCACATGAACAAGACATACAAGGAATTGGAAATTTGTTTCTCACTATCCCATGCGTAGACTAGACAAGACAAAGACAAGGCACAATTAGTTAAGTGCAAGACACAATTAGTAAGTAATAAGTAAAGTGGCGAGACACAAATGGTAAGTGACACAACATGAATTATCTAACTGCTATAGTAACAACAAAACAATACAATAGTAATAATAATATTAAAAATAATAATAAAAGTGCAGATGGTGGCATAATACTCTTACAGGCCTTGAAAGAATGACATATATATATATATATATAAATATATATATGATATGGATGCAAACAATTGATGTTTCAGCAAATTACTGTGAAAGAGTTTTGTCTTTGAAACTGCCAAGGATGTGTGAATATAACAAGTTGTTTTTTGGGGGTTTGTTTTTTTTTAGTGCAAAACGATTGATAGCAGCAGTTCCATATGTGCAATTTGCATAGTCATTTTCTGTGTGTCTGTTATGAGTTCAGGATGTCTCTTGGAGGGCAGATTTTTATCTTCTTGACGCACTGCTGGGTCGGGCTGAGGGTAGAGAGGGGAGAGAGTTCAGCAGCCTAACAGCCTGGTGGACAAAGCTGTTATTGAGTCTAGTGGTGCGGGAGCGGAGGCTCCTGTACCTCTTTCCAGAGGGCAGGAGGCTGAACAGTTTGTGTGTGGGATGCTTTGGATCACTCACTATTTTGACCGCTTTCCGTGGTGAGGTGGATGGTGTACAAGACATGTTTTCATACCTAAACGACAGAATAGGGGGATTACCAATTGACAAAAATGACATAAGACTGTCACATGTAACCATTGTATCTAACATTGTGAAATGAAACATTTTACGTTAAAGTGTAATTCCAGCGTAAAAATCATCCCATAGTCTTTTTCGGCACTTACACTCATCAAATAAGCCATTGAGACAGTTTTTTCTGTGTATAAACTATTGACAGAGAAATCCAGGAGAATTGCTAACAGCCGGATGTGGCTAACACTGATTCGCTTGGGGCAGTACGGTGAAGGCATTAAAATGGCTTTTTCCTTCCTTTTTGATTTCATTTGGTAATCAACTTGAATGGACTTTACTATGAGAGGAGCTGGTACAGGCGCCAGTAGGTAGGTCTTTAAAACACTCTTTTAATAAACTCTGGGTTCACTAACTACGTTGTTGGTGCTTTGTTCTCTGTGTAGGAACTCTTCTCATGCTGCTGCAGAGGTTTGCTGTTATCTTGAGCAGTATTAGTGGTTAAAAAAGCCATTTGAATGCCTTCACCGTACTGCCCCGAGCTAATCAGTGTTAGCCACGGCCGGCTGTTAGTGAGTCTCCGGGATATCTCTGTTAATAGTTTATATACGAAAAAAAACTGTCTCAATGGCTTATTTGATTCATTTAACTGCCGAAAAAGACCATGGATTTTACGACGGAATTACACTTTGAGCAACAAAATACTTTGTTAGGGTTAAAAAAATATCATGGATTGGCTTAAAATGAGTCACAGACTTAACTATGTCATGGACAGAACTACGTTATGGATGGAAGAACTTATAAAATGTCCGCGTTGACTTTTGGTTTTATATGGAACTTGAACAGTGGCCTTGTGGGTGAATGTCTTGTGTTTGTTTGACTCATCCACCACCCCAACCTTCCTCTTTACTCAGAGTTTGAGGCTCTTATAACTATGTCAACTTACTTCCTCGTTTGTTCCTTGGTTTGCTCCTGTGTGGTAACTATGACCACTCTCTAACAACAAACCTACATATTGGTCGTTATCAGTAGGGATGTCCAAATGAAGCTTCATGAAGCATTAGTTGTATTTGTTGAGTCCACTAGATGGAGCTCTTGGTTTAAAGAAGAGGGCTCAATGAATGGTGATTCAGTGTGTTTTCCACCCTTTGTTGAACAGAGAGCTCCATCTAGTGGACTCGGAAGATAATGAAAATAAATAAAGGTATGTGGTTTCTTCTTGTCAGGTATTATGCTTTCATCTCCTGCTGTATATTTTAAAGAATTTTATTTTCTAGTCTATAATACTTGGAGAGAGAGTGTATGCAGCTATTCTACATGGTAGGCTTTGTGGCTGTCTTAAATCCTCCAGTAATTATTTCTTCCTCTTCCCAGACATTTCTACACAAATTTATCAGCTGACAGAGAAATAAAAATATCAATCTGAGTTTTTTTTCCAATAATCTTTTATCAGTAAGCTTCCATCTGTCTGCCATCTTGTACAACCCCAATTATCATTGAGTTGGAACATTGTGTAAAACATAAATAAAACCAGAATACAAGGATTTACAAATCCTATTCAACATGTTATATTGAATACACTACAAAGGCAAGATGTTTAATGTTCAAAACTGATAAACCTTGACTTTTTTTTGTTGCAAATATTCACTCATTTTGAATTTGATGCCTGCAACACATTCTAAAAAAGCTGGGACAGGGGCATGCTTACCACTGTGTTACATCACCTTTCATTTTAACAAAACTCAATAAGCATTTGGGAACAGAGGACACTAATTTGTGAAGTGTTGTAGGTGGAATTCTATCCCATTCTTGCTTCATGTACCACTTCAGTTGCTCAACAGTCCGGGGTCTCTGTTGTCATAATTTGCAGCAACAAAAGACTAGGAAAGTTGAGGGATGCTAAAAAAACACCTGTTTGGAACCTTCCACAGGTGAACAGGTTCATTGGAAACAGATGGGTGTCATGATTGGGTATAAACGAAGCATCCCCGAATGGCTCAGTCGTTTACAAGCAAGGATGGGGCGAGGTTCATCACTTTGTGTGTAAGCAAATAGTCCAATAGTTTAGGAACAACGTTTCTCAACGTACAATTGAAAATAATTTAGGGATTTAATAATTTACAGTCCAAAATCAGCGGCGGATTAAGGTGGTCATGGGCCCCTAGGCTACTGTTTGTTTGGGCTACCCACATTGTTAATCATGCTTTGTCAGAAAAAAAACCCACTAGAACAAAAGATGTCAATTTAGGAATTGTCTTTAGTAGATCTCGGTCCAGTTGTTCTTTCAGTCGCTCTGCTATCACATTTCCTTTCTGACATTTTGCAGCTGTACTGTCTAGTAACAGTGAGTGACGTATCATTTAACAACAAAACTGACATGAACCCGGCCACATGATGGCAGCTGATTGGGTAAATGTGTCCCATATCTATCCAATCAATGACTTCATTTTTTTAAATGTTTCTAAGGGCCCCAATAGGAGGCAAGTTTTTTTACCAGTGTTTTTAAAAAAATAAATAAAAAAATAAATAGTCTGGCCAATCTGGGGCCCCTGCACAGCTGCGGCCTATGCCAGCCTATGCATTAATTCGCCTCTGTCCATTATATTATCAAAAGATTCAGAGAATCTGGAGAAATCTCTGCACTCAAGCGACAAAGCTGAAAACCAACACTGAACGCCCCTGACCTTTGATTTCTCAGGCGGCACTGCATTAAAAACCAACATCATTCTGTAATGGATATTACAACGTGGGCTTAGGAACACTGAGGAAAACCATTGTCAGTTAACACAGTTCATCACTACATCTACAAGTGCAAGTCAAAACTACCATGTAAAGTGAAAGCCATATATCAACAACACCCAGAAACACTGCCCGCTCCTCTGGACCTGAGCTCATCTGAGATTGACTTAAGCGAAGTGGAAAAGTGTGCTGTGGTCTGACGAGTCCAATTGTTTTTGAAATCATAGAAGTTGTGTCCGGGCCAAAGAGCATAAGGACCATCCAGATTGTCATCAGCACAAAGTTAAAAAACCCAGCATCTGTAATGGTATGGGGGTGTGTTAGTGACCATGACATCATGGGTAACTTGCACATCTGTGAAGGCTCCATTATTGCTGAAAGGTACGTACAGGTTTTGGAGCAACATATGCTGACATCCAAGCGACGTTTTTTTCAGGGACGTCCCTGCTTATTTCAGCAAGACAATGTCAGGACACATTCTGCACGTGTTACAACAGCATGGCTTCATAGTAAAAGAGTGCAGCTACTAGACTGACCTGCTGCAGTTCAGACCTGTCTCCCATTGAAAATGTGTGGAGCATTATAAAGTGCAAATATGACAATGGAGACCCCGTACTGTTGAGCCACTGAAGCCGTACATCAAGCAAGAATGGGTTAGAATTCCACCTACAAAGCTTCAACAATAAGTATCCTCAGTTCCCAAACGCTTATTAAGTGTTGTTAAAAGGAAAGGTGATGTAACACATGCCCTGTCCCAGCTTTTTTGGAACATGTTGAACATGAAATCAGATTTTAAATGAGTGAATATTTGCAAAAAGTTTGAGTCAGTTTGATCATTAAATATTTTGTCTTTGTAGTGTATTCAGTGGCATAAAGGTGGAAAAGAATTTAAAAACCATTGAGTTCTGTTTTTATTTATGTATTACACAACGTTTGACCCTCATGTGAATTGGGGTTAAAATTGTTGATGTTTTACACTACACTATGTTTATTATTTTCATACCCAACATTTTATTTGGTTTACTGCATGTGCCTATGTGAATTGTATTTCACTCTATTGCATTCCATTCTATTGTACGCAAAATATAAAGATAAAGATGGCTTTATTTGTGTAGTCTGCACAACCTACAGTAGTTGAGCCTCTAATCAAAATAATTTCACTACTTTTCATTGTTTCATAGCCACTCAAATTAATTGTGTGTTATGATGTTTCTATGATGGTGTTAATATCAAGAGAGTACTCTTGGCTCTTGTTCTAATTGCCAAACCTGATTGCTCATCTCCATTGCCCTCATAGGCCCTACACCACACGGATTCATCATCAAGTGCAAATATCTCATTTTTGAAAAAAAGTAAGCATGATGCCACTGGGCTGTCAGACTGTTGCAGCAAATTATGGCTGTGTGAAATGAGTGCCGTGGAGTATTATTGTAATTAGGAGAGCGGATCAGTGAAGGCTGAATAGAGCCACAGAGAGCAGGTTTCCACATACTCATCTAGTGTCTGGTTTGAGTCACAATGTTAATGACCTACTGGATGAGCTAAAAGGGCAATTTAGCTGTCAAAAATGGCTTGTTATATTGGCCATCAACAATTATTGGCACCACACAGTATGGAGGGATATAGGGTTGTGTGGTGATATAAAGCAGAAAAAACAAACAACAATCTTACTTGACAGATGTGCTATTGAGTGAAATGACTGCTTAGTTACTGTTGCTACACCGCTGTCAAGTTTTCATTCATACAGGGAGCATATGTGACACCAGTGGCCAATTTACCACTTGAAATTTTAAGTAACCTTTGAAACACTGGGTCTTCGTATCCCATAACCGGTGATTTCTCTGACTGATGCTGGCAGATTTTATCAGGTGTAATTTAGCAAACTTGCACATAAATCCTGTGAAGCTACCCTCAAGACTCTTCTACTACTGAATATGTCATATGCTACATAACATCTGCACAAGGCTTCCACATGCAAAGAAACTGAAACCTGTAGAAGCCTGTTGTGTCCATTTGCAGTCATTAAGCTATTGGAAAATTGCGTCAGGGGCAGGGGATTGGTCTACAAAAATTCTGTACTATTTAATTTATTTTATTGGCACATTTCAGCAAACTGTGCTTCGGTGAGGGCTTGTTTGCTGACACCCTTCACTATGAGAGCTAAATTTGTAAACAGTGATGACTAGATCTTGACTAGATCTTAGTGCGGCCTTCGACACTATTGACCATCACATCCTGCTACAGAGACTGGAGCATCTAATTGGCATTAAAGGAACCGCATTAAGCTGGTTTAAGTCTTATTTATCAGATAGATCTCAGTTTGTACATGTTAATGACAAATCCTCCATGCACACTAAAGTTAGTCACGGAGTCCCACAGGGTTCTGTCCTTGGAACGATTCTTTTCACCTTATATATGCTTCCCTTAGGAAATATTATAAGGAAGCACTCCATAAATTTTCATTGTTATGCTGATGATACACAATTATAATTGTCAATCAAACCAGAAGAAACCCAGCAGTTAGATAAACTTCAAATGTGCATTAAGGAAATAAAAATCTGGATGACCTGCAATTTTCTGATGTTAAACTCAAATAAAACTGAAGTTATTGTACTTGGCCCCCAAAGGCGTGGTCCTACATGACGCTTCCTGCTGCTATTATCACTGTTACTCATATATACTATCACTAGTTTAATAAACTATAAAATTTGTAGCTGTATCGTAGCTGCTATTGCCACTACTCATCATTGATCATGTTTGCCACCATAATTATTATCATTTTCATATTCTGTCACCTTAGCTGTGCTTGTTTCTACTATTCTGTTGTATTAACTGTCTTAACATATACGTTATATTAACATTACTATAAATATTATTATAGTTACTGTTAGGCTTTGCTTGCATCTCTGGAAGTGTGTCTGTCTGTCTCTCTCTGTCCATCTGTGTGTCTTTTCTCTCTTTCTCTCTCCTTTTCTTCCTCCCCAACCGGTCAAGACAGATGGCTGTCCTCCACAGAGCTGGGTCTGTCTGACGTTCCTGCCTGTTAAAGGGAAGGTTTTCGTTGCCACAGTACTCTACAGAGGAATTGTTGGGTCTATGTAAATCATAAATAAGTCATTGAGTGTGGTCTTTACCTACTCTGTAAAGTGTCCTGAGATAACTTTTGTTATGATTCGACACTATAAATAAAATTGAATTGAATTGAAATTTAATTGATGTGGGTTAACTGCAAAAAGTGGATGAAAGAGGGAAAAGATGTGTTTGAATTTTTTTTTGCTAATACACTTTGACACAATACTTCCTGTCACGAAAGCACACAGAGTTATGTTGTTAAAATGTGGTCTAGTGAAGCAAGAGACTAATCATTTACAAAATGTTTTAACAAAACAATCCAAACTCAAGATCTACTAACTTGATTTTTCCCAAGCTTTCAACCATATCCAAACCGTTGATGCAGACTAAGTGATGCTGTTTCAGAAGAAGTTAGCAAGGGAAACTGGGTTTTTTTTGTGAAACCAACAAAAATGTGTTCTAAAATAACATCAATAGCCTGTCAATATTAGTCACATTCACTTCTCAGTGCTGTGCCTCCTTGTTATTTCTACTACGACTTGAAGTTGTGCAATGTGAAATGCCTGAAATGTAAAATATGGACAATGATCCATGAGAGCTGAAGGGTTGGTGAATTAGTCATTTGATAAAGGGTTGAGTTACATTCGTGTGTTACCAGAGACCACAGATGGTCACAAGTCACTATTTGTAAGTCCAAGTCAAGTCCCAAGTCTTTGAGGGCAGCAGCAAGTCCTGATCAAGTCTCTTACAATTTTAATAAATATTAATATAGAGTTAGAGTGCAACCGTATTACATAATTACACAAGGTTCCAACTAATGACAGATTATAATCTACTGTAAATAATCAAAGTCTGCTGTTCCCTTTACCTGGAACTAATTACAGACACACCAGAAACTCCAGGTCCTGCTCTCATTGGAGGATTTTAAAGACATTTGATAATAACTTGGATGCAGACACATCTGGCTGTAGATATTCTGCATGATATATTCAGAACAAAGCATTAATTCTTGATTTATTTTGAAATGTTGTTATTTTTTACTGTTCAAATTTGATATAATATCTGGTGTGGCTATACCACTGCTGTACTAACATGTTTTTTTTCTTTTTTTTACAATAACCAAGGCACTTTTGCACTGAGACAGGGGGCATTGTCCTCTCATGAAAATTGCAGCTGATTGGGAGACAATTGCAGTGAAGGTATTGCATGTTGGTGAAGGAGGTTCACATAAACATTTGCATTCACCCTGTCATGTAGCTGTACAAGAGGCCCAACTCCTGCTTCACAAAACATCCCCAAACCATGACACTTCCTCCTCGAATGGAACTGACTTCTTTTCACACTTTGGGTTCAGTCTTTCCACAGTCCTACGCCCAACATAATGTTTCCATCAGACACAAATAAACTGAACGTCCTCTCATCACTGAAGTCCCTCTGGACCAGCTCTCCTTAACACAAGTCTAGTCTTTTTATTCTTTCTGCTAATGAGAGGTTTGGTCACTGCAGAGTGGGCTTTGGAGGCTTTTGTGGTGTTTTGGACTCTGATGCATGAATCACTCTGTACGCAACGAGTAGCAGGTGCTGCTGTGAGCCACTTCACCATCCCAAAGCACTAACTGGCGGGCACTTCTCGCTGGACTTTGCGACTTCTCACACCTTCTTTGCCACTTTATTTATAAAAAGCTACTAGCAACCAATTTAGCGACTTATTCAGACCATCAGGTTAAAGGGAGAAATCTGTGCTCGGCCTAATTCATTCCCATGCACGTGGCTCAGAGTCCAGTTCAGTAAACAGTCTATTGGTCCATCTCTCTCCTCTCACGTGCTGCAGTAACTGACAGTGGCCTAGTGGATAAAGCAGGGTCCGTGTACAGAGGCTGAAACTCAGCAGCACAGATTCGACTCAGACTTAGGCTCTGTTGGGCTTGGGTTTATTCTCGCTCCACTTGAAATATCCAACCGTGAAGAATTTACGAGTTCCAGGTTGAAAATAATCCAGTGTCATTGAGCCCTGATGCTATATTACACGCTAATACACTAAAGAGGGAAACTTTGTTAAATTTGTAACAGCATACTTTAGTCGGCGGATGAGGGCATGCTCCTGTTGTCTGCTCCGTTCATCTGCAGACACACAGACCCTGTGCTAACTACTGTAGCTCTGTTAGCAAAGTGCGACCGAACTCTGTATTTCAAGATGTCAAAATGTTCCAGTGAAGTGTGATGAAGTTAAAACACAGTGACAGGGTCAAAGTCCTGAGACTTTAACACAGACAACACCCAAAAACAAGTCACTGCTATTTTAATGTCCACAGTTCCGTGGATACACATATAGCTGTTTACACATATCCTGACTGACAGGTGGCCATGCTGCTTTATGATCCTTTTTACTCTATATGGGACCATAATTTACTAAATGAACGGCATTCTTTATTTATTGAAGACTTGAAACTAGAGATTGAGACCATGAACTGTATGAATGAAGGTTTAGGCGCACACTCAGACCTGGGAGTACGTCTGTCCACTTATTTTGGTATTTGTCTATAATGATAAAACATAACATAACATGTCCACCATGAAATTAAGACTCTGGTAGATAATTTGGTAGAGTGCTGTGATTAATTCCCTAAGTGTTTTCATCTAGTTTCTCTGTCTGTACCATATACTGTATAACTCATCTGAGCTGCTCACATGTGACATCTGGTGGGCACTGCAGCTACTGCAGCCCGTAAAATGAACCCGGAAAAGGTCACCCGACCCACCTTAATAACGCCACGGCATTCATGCAGAGCTCAGGTCAAATGAAAGGAGGAACATCTGAACATGCACATCAGTAACATGAAAATGACCTTACCCCGGTTAAGGGAATAATCGGATTACTGAAGTTTCCCTCGTATACATAAAAGGGGGTTGAATGGGAAAATGACGGAGTAACTCTTCCTCCAGTACAGTAGGAGCTGGTCTGAATACAGCTTTTTTTTCGGTTTACCTTTGTCAAAATCACAAATGGCTGACTTTTGGACAGAATTATGACCGAAACGTGCGCGTCTTGTCGACTGTTTTTAAATATTTTCATCCGACCAAATCTGAAGTAAACACTCGACCTCCGCATCACACCAACATGAACCTTTCACCGCCATTGTTGTTGTTGTTAAATGTCCGCGCATGGTCCGTCCTTCTATTTACATGTCCGAACAGGCGGACATAACGCTACTGCCGTAGGGCTCGTGCTCGTACATGTGCGCACGCTCGTGCTCGTACATGTGCAAACGGCTCCGCTAAAGCCCACCTCTTTCAAGCGGGCCGTGGACGGTCCGCTTGAAAGAGGTGGGCCGCAGTTGAGCGCGGAGCGGGTGAAAAAAAAACGGTTTTGGCCGCGGCCAAAAGGACAGTGTGATCACGCCCTAACTGGTGTGGAGATCCAGGTATTTAACCTTTCACAAGGCCGATGATGTCACTGGGACCATTTTTTTCCAAGTGCCAACGACCGTCGTTAGAGTGGCAGTCGTTGGTGGGAAGTTGAGTTCGACTTTGTTAGTGCTCTATTGAGTCTTAACAATAGTCGTTGGAGTCACAGGAGGCCATTTGTGAACAGTTGTTCTTTGAGATTGTTGAATTTCCTGAAGGGATGAAAGTGCAGCATTGTAAATTGGAGATAAGTTGTGTCTCAGACCTCCTCCTCTGTTTAGCGATGGTTTCTCTACTTTTGCATAGATGGCTTCTTTTACTCCTCTTTCAAACCATTTGTCCTCTCTGTCCAGGATGTGGATTCATTCCTCAAATGACCTTGTCAGTCATGCTGCTGTCTGTCTCAGGACATTCTGAAAAAAGAGATGTTTAATGTCAGCGAGCTCGTCCTGTTAAACAAATTTTAAAAAATCCTCCAGCCTCTCAAAAGCAGTGTAATGGTTAAAGCTAATAACATTAATTTATGTGGTCAACAATAAATCTGTTACGTAAACCTGCCTTTAGCTGACATTAAAAATTAATGTATTCCTCAAGGTTTATTAGTGTTAGTCAGCAGATGGGGGCAGCATCAGAAAAAAAACACTTTTCAAAAATATGTTATTTATCGAACACCAATCTAAAGATGAATCCCTCACAAAGATAACATTAGTAACAGGCTAACATTGATAGTTTATGCAGCTGACCTTAACACAGACTTTGTATTCAGAATTTTTTTGGTTTGGGCTTTGAGTGAAGTTATTAATGTCAAACAATATGAAAAATGGTAATGAAACTGCAGCAGACTGGGGTGAAGTTAGTTTGAAGTTGGATATTTGGATAGGCTGGTCAGCAGCAGAGGGTGATGTGCTCCTCGTGTCATCAGTGGAGTTTGGCAGCTTGCTCAAAAAAGTAAATAAATAAAAAAATTGTGCATGAGACCCAAATCTCAAGTCCGAGTTGAGTCTCAAGTCCTCAAAGTGTTCAATATTAAATACTAAATAATATAATATATAAAAAAACAACATGTGAATACCTCTCCTGTAACCATCACCATATCGTGGTGGAGAGGTCTGTGTGACCCTGTGAACCTGAGAGCTGTGTTGTCTGGAGCCTAGTGCTCCTGTTAGGGTCTCCCATGGCAGACTGGTCTCAGGCGAGGGGCCGGACTAAGAATGGTTCACAAAGACTCTATGCACAAACGAGAAAGAGGAAGAGAAACCCTGCCCGGAGGAGCCAGGCCCAGACGGAGGGCTCGCCGGCGAGCGCCTGGTGTTTGCCACGGAGCCCGGCCGGGCACAGCCCGAAAAAGTGACGTGGCACCTCCCTCCTCTCCATCCTGTGGGCCCACCACTCACAGGAGGAACCGCTGGAGTCGGGTGCACTGCTGCACGGGTAGCAGTGAAGGTGAGGGGCCTTGACGGACCAGACACGGGCAGCAGAGGCTGGCTCTGGGGACGTGGAATGTCACCTCTCTGTCGGGGAAGGAGCTGGAGCTTGTGCAGGAGGTGGAGCGTTACCAGTTAGATCTGGTGGGGCTTACCTCCACACACAGTCTCGCTTCTGGAACCGTACTCCTGGATAGGGGTTGGACCCTATTCTTCTCTGGAGTTGCCCAGGGTGTGAGGCGCCAGGCGGGTGTGGGGATACTCACAAACCCCCGGCTGAGCGCTGCGGTGTTGGAGTTCACCCCGGTGGACGAGAGGGTCGCCTCCTTATGCCTGCGGGTGGTAGGGGGGAAAACTCTGACTGTTGTTTGTACATATGCACCGGACAGCAGTTCAGAGTATTCGGCCTTCTTGGAGACCCTGAATGTAGTCCTGCATGGGGCTCCAGTAGGGGACACCATAGTTTCGCTGGGAGACTTTAACGCCCACGTGGGCAATGATGGAGACACCTGGAAAGGCGTGATTGGGAGGAACGTCCTCCCTGATCTAAATCCGAGCGGTCGTCTGTTATTAGATTTCTGTGCTAGTCACGGATTGTCTATAACTAACACCATGTTCGAACATAAGGATGCTCCTAAGTGTACGTGGTACCAGAGCACCCTAGGCCAAAGGTCGATGATCGATTTTGTGATCGTATCATCTGATCTGAGGCCGTATGTTTTGGACACTCAAGTGAAGAGAGGGGCAGAGCTGTCAACTGATCACCATCTGGTGATGAGTTGGGTCAGAGGATGGGGGAAGATTCTGGACAGACCAGGTAAGCCCAAACGAGTATTGCAGGTGAACTGGGAACGTCTGGCGATGCTTTTCTGGCATCCCTGTGGAGGTTGGGGGCATTGAACCGGAGTGGGCAATGTTCAAAGCTTCCATTGCTGAAGCTGCAGTGTTGAGCTGTGGTCTCAAGGTCTTAGGTGCCACAAGGGACGGTAACCCTCGAACACCGTGGTGGACCCCGGTGGTCAGGGAAGCTGTCCGACTGAAGAAGGAGGCCTTCCGGGATATGTTATCCCAGAAGACTCCGGAGGCAGTTGCCGACGGTACCGACGGACCAGAAGGGCTGCAGCCTCTGCTGTGTCAGAGGCAGAGGTGGGAGGAGTTTGGAGAAGTCATGGAGAAGGACTTTTGGGCTGCACCAAGGTGCTTCTGGAAAACCATTCGACATCTCAGGAGGGGGAAACGGGGAACCGTCCAAGCTGTTTACAGTAAGGATGGGACGCTGGTGACCTCAGCTGACTCCTTAATCCAACCAACACGCCCTCTTTTGTAGAGGCAGAGCTGGAGGCTGATGGGGAATCATTGTCAATATCTCTGGCGGAAGTCACTGAGGTAGTCAAAAAACTCCACAGTGGCAAAGAAAAAAGGTAGGTAGGACTCATTCCCTACCTTGCTTTCTCCAGGTAGGGAATGAGTCCTTACCCCAAGTGCAGGAGTTCAACTACCTGGGGATCATGTTCACGATTGAGGGGACGATGGAGCGTGAGTTTTGCCGGAGAATCGGAGCAGCGAGGGCGGTGTTGCAGTTGCTCTACCGCACCGTTGTGACTAAAAGAGAGCTGAGCTGGAAGGCAAAGCTCTCGATCTACCGGTCAATCTTCGTTCCTACCCTCACCTATGGTCATGAAAGCTGGGTCATGACCGAAAGAACGAGGTCGCGGGTACAAGCGGCCAAAATGGGTTTTCTCAGGAGGGTGGCTGGAGTCTCCCTTAGAGATAGGGTGAGAAGTTCAGCCATCCGTGAGGAACTCAGATTAGAGCCGCTGCTCCTTTGTGTTGAAAGGAGCCAGTTAAGCTGGTTCAGGATCATCTAGTAAGGATGCCCCCTACGCGCCTTCCTAGGGAGGTGTTGCAGGCAGGTCCAGCTGGGAGGAGGCCTCGGGGAAGACCCAGGACTAGGTGGAGAGATTATATCTCCACACTGGCCTGGGAACGCCTAGGGATCCCCCAGTTAGAGCTGGTTAATGTGGCCCGGGAAAGGGAAGTTTGGGGATCCCCTGCTAAAGCTGCTGCCCCCGCGACCGACCCTGGATAAGCGGTTGAAGATAAGATGAGATGAGATTAACATGTGAATGAATGGAGTAAAATGTACATATAAATGAAACACCAATTCGTAAAATAATTAAGGTTAGTAAATATCAACTCACATTTTTATAATGAAATACATTATTTGCATTTCACGCCTGTCATTTTAATATTGTAAGTTTTAAACACTTATTTTATACTGACGGTGTTACCCTCTCCCCTTTCAGCCAATCACATGCCCTGCCCTGACTCCGCCAGATGGATATGATTTGCATTTGCTCAGCATATCCATCTGGGAACCACCTATGTTGGTAATAGACGGGCAAACCAACAAATCAGATCAACGAAGCATATGACGGGTTAACAGAGCGTAGAGGCAAAGCTCAGAAAGAAAAAAACATGTCGTAAAGGATATTTGCATCTCTTCCTGAGAGAAAAGCCTCCAGGGCTGTTTTGTGATCTTCTTTCAGAGAATGAATACTCTTTAATTCTGATAAAACCATACACTGTAAAAATAAAAATCGATATAGCGTGCTAATGATGCTATCCTGGCAACTAGCCACTGAGGAGAAGAGAGGGCCGGAGGCTAACTGTCACTCAAGAGGCCGCACCCCTAATCATTCATACACTTTAACCTCCAATAAAATAAAAACTAGCCTATTACAAAAATATTCACCCTTTTAAGTGTTGTCATGGAGATATGGCCTAAACATACAGATGAGAATGTTTTTTGTACCAGGCCCTAAACAGGTTTAATGAGCTGTGCAGACTCCGCCCAGGCAAGGCAGCGGGTCCCGACAGTGTCAGCCCGAGGGTCCTCAAAACATGTGCGATCCAGCTGTGTGGAGTCCTGCAGTACATCTACAACCTCAGCCTGAGTCTCGAGAAGGTCCCTGTGCTGTGGAAAACATCCTGCCTGGTACCAGGACCAAAGAAGGTGCGTCCCAGCACCTCCGAAGACTACAGACTGGTGGCGCTGACGTCGCACCTGATGAAGTCCCTGGAGAGGCTGGTTCTTTCACTTCTTCGGCCCCTGGTCAGCTCATCACTGGACCCTCTACAGTTTGCCTACCAGCCAAGTCTAGGTGTGGAGGACGCCATCATCTTCCTGCTCAACCGTGCCTGCGCCCACCTGGACAGAGCAGGGACCACAGTGAGAATCTTGTTCATGGACTTCTCCAGTGCGTTCAACACCATCCGGCCTGCTCTGCTGGGACGGAAGCTGACGGCGATGCAAGTGGACCCTCCCCTGGTTTCCTGGATTACGGATTACTTGACGGGTCGACCACAGTATGTCAGACTGCAGGACGGAGTGTCTGACACTGTGGTCAGCAGCACTGGAGCTCCACAGGGTACTGTTCTTTCCCCATTTCTGTTCACCCTGTACACCTCAGACTTTCAGCTCCTCTCTGAGTCCTGCCACCTGCAGAAGTTTGCTGACGATTCTGCAATTGTTGGCTATGTGTCAGTGAGGGGAAGGAGGAGGAGTACAGGGGCGTTGTGGACTCCTTTGTCAACTGGTGTGCAGCTAATCACCCTGATTCTAAACGCCACCAAGACTAAGGAGCTAGTGGTGGATTTCCGCAGGAGTAAATCTGCCCCCACACCCATCTCCATCAACGGCGTGACTGTGGATGTTGTCCAGGATTACAAATATCTTGGAGTATACCTGGACAACAAACTGGACTTTTCCAAGAACACTGAGGCTGTTGACAAGAAGGGCCAGAGTCGTCTCTATTTCCTGAGGAGGCTCCGGTCATTCAACGTATGTAACACCATGCTGAGGATGTTCTACCAGTCAGTGGTAGCCAGTGCCATCTTCTTTGCTGTTGTGTGCTGGGGCAGCAGACTGAGGGCAGCAGACGCAAAGAGGATCAGTAAGATCATCAGGAAGGCTGGCTCCGTCCTGGGGGTCAAACTGGACTCTTTGGTGGCGGTGTCTGAGAGGCGGATGCTGTCTAAACTGCACAGCATCCTGGACAATAACTCTCACCCTCTCCACCAGCTGCTGACCTCCAGCAGAAGCACATTCAGCCGTAGACTCATTCTCCCCCGGTGTAATACTGAACGCCGGAGGAAGTCTTTTCTTCCGGCGGCCATCAAACTTTATAATTCATCTCCCCCCAGTCAGGTAAGGAACAGTGGAGACACTGTATCCTGAAAATGTCACTTTGTCACTTTATACCATCACTGCACCACTTTATTCAGTTGTACTGTCACTTAGTTTAGTAAGTAATGCTGCTATACTACACTGTCACTTTATACCACCACTACATCACTTTATTTATTTATTAATGGTACTGTAACTATCTGCTGATACACTTACTGTACTTTAGGACATGCTGCTACATTTCACTGTGGTTTACTGTAACTGACTTAAGTACGAAATGCTGCTACACTCCACTGTGCCATACTGTCACTTAGTTCTGTAGGAAATGCTGCTACATTTTTAACATTTTTAACTTATAACTTATCGCTCCTTCTCACTTATCTAGTTTGTACTTATTTTATTTCAATCTGCTGCTAAACTGCACAGTGCGTATTGTTGTATATTGTATATACCTACGCTTAACCACGACGTCTGTTGCACTCTGTCACACTTGGTTCATTGCTTGATTTATCTGACGTTAGCTTTATTTTGATTTGATTTATGTTTATGCTTATTGTTACTCTGATCCTTTTCCGCCTTTGTATTGAAACTGTTGCACAATAATTTCCCTCGGGATAAATAAAGCTTCTTGAATCTTGAATCTTGAATCCTGAATGATGCTGTGAAAATCAACCTTTTTAACATGGGAGTCAATGAGAAACTTTTCTATTGTGCAAACTACTCCTACTGGACACTGCAGTTTTGATCAACCAGAAAGTCGCTGTTGTGGGAGCTTGGTCTCGACCCACAGAACCCAGCAGAAAATATTTTGTTTCTGAGACTGAACTTAAGTTGATTGTGTAGTGCAACCACTTTGCCAAATTGCACCAAATGAATGCACATCATTGGATCCCCAGTAATTCCCCCATCAAGTGTGTAGTATGACCAGTTCTTGAGATTTACGAATTTTAGACACATAGTACACACACACACACACACACACACACACACACACACACACACACACACACACACACACACACACACACACACACACACACACACACACACACACAGAGGTTCCTTGCTTTATAATTGGTTGACAGGGAAGCTGCCAGCGAAATCATAAATACAGTGTAAGGCATACATGTCAGTGTCAGTAGCTAACAGTCTTTTTGTCACGCTCATATCTACAGGATAACAACTGGCATTGCACACTCCTGCCAGTGGCCTTGAAGATTCAGACAGGTAATCCACTCTCCCAGCCACACATTTCATGTAGTCAACTCAACTGACTGCTGGCGGTGAAAGGATGAGAAGGCTTAAAATCTCATTTGGAGTCCATTGCACCGGCAAGGTGAGCGAACACAAGACACGATGACCCATGAAATCAAGGCGCGGACAACTGCCTCAACCAGGCCCAATCCTCATTACAACATCTTGCAAACAGAGAGGAAAGGGTCACAGAGGCCCAGGACTGAGGATAAGGCAAAATCAACCTTAAAAATTAATACTAGGACATATATGCAGGAAATACATAACCTGGACATAGTCAGGGGGTATCACAGAGCCAGTAATCACAGTGTGAAGATAGATGAAAGGGTTTCTGTGGATGTTTTTGATGTCTCTGCATGTACAAAAAAGCCAGGTAATCAGACATTGTTAAGCCTGCTAAAAACATGCAAATTGTTGGCTTTTGGTTTCATAACAAAGAGTAAATAGGGACAAGTCTTTGTGTCCCACTGAGCTGTAATGGACTCTGCGAGATGCGGAAGCAATTTCCCCTTCAAAGCAAATTGAACAGAATTGATTCCGACCCATCCTCTGCGAGAGCACAGCTTCAAAGACACTGTTTCTCTGAGGCCTTGTAGCCAGTGTCATCTTACTGAAGCAAACCAAATCCCCCGCGTTGTGTGTGTTATCCAATTAATGTGTCATTAATTCATTCCTCTAAAAGACAATTAGTCTTTTCGATCAAAAATTTTGGACATGTCTAAATTTGAATGAGTCCAATTTCCCACTAAAGCTAATGATTAATCCCACTGATGAACCACTGTGTTCATAAATGGAATTTTTCATTGACACGCATGGTGAACCCTTCTTATCCTTAATTCCACAGTTTTGGTCATGCATAATGATTTACACAACAAACAGAGTTTTGCTTTATTAATATGACTCATTATGTAAGCTTATTAAACTTTAATGTAACCCCCAATGCATATGCATGACTTCAGTCACTGGATTTGAACATTTTCGCATTTGTATTTACATATCAAATGGACCGTATCTGCACTGCAGGAGTGCTCATGTCAGGGCTGACTGTGAACTCAGTTGAAGAGATTTGATAAAAAGAATACACATACTTAGCCTTAGGCCATTAAGTATTCAGAGTTACCAGTTTACAGGCATGCAATGATTCTTTAGACTACATATAGTCATAGCCATGCAAACAGAAAGTTATACTGGATCTTTCTAAGAGAAAAACACAAAATATCAGAGAGCAAAAAGAATGCAACAAAAGCCAGTTCCAAGGGGACAACAGCTCCGTTTTCAAAAGCAGGCAATTCCATTTCTTTTTTGCACAGTTACTAAGTTTTCTTTATTTTTTCAAGATTTCAAAGAAAATACTTGGCAACTTGCTGTAATATCCTTCACTGTTTGGACTGTACTGGAATCAAATGTTCCCAACATGAATACGATTTTTCTCTTGACTTGAGATGAAAAAAAACCCTATTTTCATGCAAATCGAAATAAAAGTTGAACATTTTTCTGTAGAACAGGTTTTTAATTTGAGTACATTTTTTTAAGCCATCACTATGTGGATGCAATGTAATGTAGAGCCAGACCGACAGTACCGGCCATCATAAACATATGACATAACAAACATATCATATTGGTATCTGTCGCTATCAGCCTATGTTTTTCAGATATGCATCGATATGAAAATCTTACTTTAGATTTAGGAATTGTGTCATATGGCTATTTAATTAATTTTGATTTATTGTTTATTTAAATATTCAGCACTTGACTGATACGGAATACTATTTAACTCTTTATTTTATCTGAGTTTATTCTTTATTTTGAAGTGTTCATTTCTAGAACAGGTTGACAATGTAATACATGGTTTGTATCATGTATAATAATGTTAAATATTCTTTAATAATGTTATTTTTTAAGCAGCCTTCTGGGGACCTTTGCAGAATCATTTCATCAGTCCACATAAAAAAGCTAATTTCATTCCAGCTCAAAAGTTGTACTTTATCTGCCTTCCATGGTTAATCTGTGAAAATGTACCCTCTGAAAAATCCCATATTGGTAAGGCCCTAATTTAATGCTTCAAAGAAGCCTCCTGTTAATGGAATCAGTAAGTATCCTTGTATGGTTTTCAAATATGAGGAGATTAAAAGACCTGAAAGGCTACAAGTAGCACTATCTAAGCTGAATGAACTTCAATACAGAAAGCCCTACGTTCTAAAAGTTCTATATGTCCATTAGCCTGAAGCTTTTGCATGTTTCTTTTTTATTTATTGAGAAGCTCTCAGGAATTGCTTTAATGGTCAGCTCTGTCAGTGTGAAAAGAAGGCAGGCAGTCATTCATTTAGTTGATTGAATCCAGTTTTGCCTGCAGGTACTACAAATCTATCTGCCCCATTCACCACTGACTGTGCATCGAGCACTGTGCACACAATGGTGCTTTGTAGTGACGGAACAAAGCCTAGAGGTCATTGAAAGAACCTGTTATGCGAAACATGAATGCTTAGTCATGCGCATCACCTGTAGCGCTTCTTTTATGGCCATCTGAAGGAGGAAATATTAGTTATTGAAGAGTGATGACAATGCATCTCTGTGTTGCATGTTTAATTTTATGCACTAACAACACTAAGAAGAGTTTGATATTGTTGAGTTGTGCCGTTTACACACATCTGCACATGGAGTTGGATGCAAATACAAAAATAGTATTGTAAATGATGCATGTGTTATTATATGTATGAAGTTGTTATTGGGTAAAATCTTTTCTATTTTCCAAATGTTGAGTTTAAATGAATATGTATCTGAACCCTTGAAAAGCATTTCAATCCTGGAGTGAACACATGACGATCACCAAAATAAAAGTAAAAATGTTTTCCACGTTTAAAAAGGTTTTCATATGCAGATACTGAGATGGACAGAAAGTTGGGTCCAAAGACTTTAGTACAACATACACACGCAATCAAACACACCCGCTGCTCCATGCAGCCGTACACACATCACACAGGAGACACTCTCCTCACCTCTTCAGGTGTGTCAGATTACAGTAAACCTGAAGCTGTTGATTCACTCACAGTATACACACCCCCTTGCATTAAATCAACCTCACACATTTACACTGAGCTCACTGTGCAATTACAATAATTCATCAGCCAATACACATCTGCACATGGGAGGTAATTACTAGAAAGGCTAAACATGTACAAGCAGCCGCCTAGAGTAACACATGTACAATGAAATTCTTTAGCTGCATGTAATCAGACGGCCGTAATTGTCAGTGTAGCCTTATTTCCGTAGCGATGACTCTCAAGTAAAGCTTTAAGGCTCAAATACAGTTGTATATGCTGCTATGCAGGGCATTAATAGACTACTGAATGACACTACAGCACGCAAAAAAAGCAACACATGAATAACATTATCTTGTGTGGTGTTAGGGCCCTACCCCATATTCAATCATTGATATGCAGCTGTAGACTCTTGATGTTAAGATGCAACAGGCAGGTTTGGTGTACAACACTCCTCTGATGAACACCCCAGATAACAAGATAACAATTCATGATGGGAAACAGATGCGCTACAATTGTTCAATTAACCACCAGTCCTTTGATAAAGAGGGTCCCTGAATATCTCAACATGCTCAACTATAACTATCTGCAAAGCAGGACCCAGGGAGACATGCATACAACAGAAATGGGGCAAAAAAGGGAATCAAAAAGGATAAAATACTTTTTTTTTCTTAGACAAAGAAGCAAAGCTGAAACACTATGACACCAAAGGGCTGCACACGTGTAATTTATCAGCTTCTGAAGGCCACTGCAGACACATTTACTCACTGTGTCATGAAGAAATATATTTCTCTCCTGCCTGTGGAATCACCTCATATCAGCGCCTTTCACTGTAACTGAGAGTTTCCCTCTGCAGTTTTATAAGATTGTATCCCTGTACGCTATAGCATCTATGATTAGGGTATTTTTCACTGTTAAATTCCATTATTGATGCAGATAGTGTCAAGAATGGTGAACTGCTCTGGAATTGTACTTCTGTCTGACTATACTGTTCCTACATTGTGCCATTCTTATGGCTTTTTTGTAGGAGGTATTAGAATAACATTCATTCTATTTCTCATTTCATACAGACTACATCACAGCTCTGAGATAATATCATTCATCTAAATTGTTAAGGAAAAAAAGATGGAAATTCTTCATTTGTAAAGTACATTTGTAAATAAAGTGGGACAGCATTTTTAAATATGATCCAAATGTCCCTCTTATGATACTATTCTAAAAAGCTTAAGCGTTCTATTATACACAAAAAAAGTAAGAAACATTAAAGAGCCCCCATGATGCAAGTTTTCAGGGTCATATTTGTATTTTTCCGGCCAACTACAATAGGTTTACCTGCTTTCATCTTTCAAAAACACATTATAGCTCTCATATTGTCCATTGCTGCAGCACTCATGCAGCACCTCTGTGTGGCAGGCTCTGTCCGAGCTTCTGCCCCCCCGAAAAACCCAGTGTGCTCTGATTGGTCGGCTGGTCTGCTCTGCTGTGATTGGCCAACTGTTTATGCTGCATACCGGCAAATATTACGCCCCTTACCATATATGGGATCAGTTACATCAGCAGCTGAAAACACTGTCTATATGGAAGCTAGCCACACTAGCTGCGCAACATGCTAACATTAGCTTTAACAGGTTAACTTATACAACACCAAAAAAGCATAAAAGTGACTGAACTTACAGCTCACAGTTTGAGCCTGTGTGTAGCAGCATGACCAATAGGGAAGTCAGGATTATTCTACGGAGACAAAGTCCAGAAATTCAAAGAAATCTCCAATAGCCAGCAACACTCGAGTGTTCAGAGCTGAGAACAGCCAACATAGACAACCGGCAGGGCTCACGTCTAAATGCAAGTACTTGCTCACTTGTAAGTATTGGAGTTGTTGACCACTTCCAGTCCATAGCCTGCAAGCAGCCGACTTCATGGTCTATTTCCGGTCCTTCAGCATCTGTCTTGTGTGCAGAACTTTTCGGAAGACGAGAATAAGTTGAACATGCATGTGTTTTATGATGTAAAGGAAAGCGGAGCTTACCCATGGATACAGAGAGAACATGCAACTTCACACAGAAAGACTGCAGCTGTTATTTCACATATCAAGAAACAGTCTGTAAGAGCTGTGTGGAGGCAAACCTAGCCCACATTTTTTTCCTTCAGTTTTTCAAGTACAGTCCTTTTGAAGCAACATTATGTAGAATTGGATTGTTTTTTTTGCAAACACAAGCCATAACAAGACAGCTGTATATTTACTAGTACATCAGCAAGCCTGGCGTTTGTCTTCCAGCCTTTTGTTAGCCAGTCAGCTCTTCTCTTGCTCAGTCACTCTATCCTTTTCCTTTCCTCCGTCATTGTCATCTTCGGTCTCGTTGCCTCTGCCCTGATATCTGTAGCAGCTGCTGAACCTGCGTTGCCTACGCGTCCAGCTATTATATAATTTGGCAATCTCCTGCTTGTGGTCAGTGGAAATAGAGAGAAAAATGACAAAAATAAATCGGACCACATTATGACATGATACCCAAGTGACAGTGAGAAAAAGAGTGAAATTCAATGTCGATAACATTACTAATGTAGGACTGCAGAGGTGACTCTCTATCAACTGCTACACAATTACTGGTGGACCTCTGGTCAACATCCTGTGTGACAGGCTCCTCTGTCATGTCTAGTGTCAGAACAAATTGTGATGATCATCAACATGAAGTGACCACATTGTCATCCATTTGTTTTCATTATCTGGCAACCCAACAGGAAGAAATGTAGGAAGCAAAATTACAAACAGAACAAACCCGAGGCTTGTAATTACTGTACCATCCATTCTCAAGCATGTCAATATCTTTCTAGCCTTCTTAAGTGCCTCATTATTCATTGTGTGTGTGCAAATGTTGTTGACTCACTCCAGTTTCACAAATTGAACTGCTGTTGTATAATCTACGATATTTAATTATACACCAAAGCGTAGTAGGTTGAGATGCAACAGATTCAAACTTGCAAGAAGCACTAAGCACCAGTTATGAACTCAAATGATGCTCTCCTGCAATTCACAGTGAACGTGGTAGAAAGACAAATGTATGATTCCTGATGTCACTGAATTAAAGAGGAGATCTATCTGCATAGATTAATAGATAGTATTTAGACAACCCATTTGAAATGTATCAATGGATAGACAGCCCATCTGTCTCCTAAGTGTACAATCTAATAGCTATGATATAAATTGTGCTACCAGACCCCTAGGAGGCTGTGGTGGCCCCAGGTCCAGTGTGTGACAGTTAATTTTAATACTATAAAGCTCTTTATTGCTATTATGATAAGAGCCTTAGGTTACTCCTGCATTTTGCAGGACCCAGAGGCGGCATGATGTCGTTTAATCTGATTTTATACCTTCATTATTTCACTTGATATTATGATGAGACCCTATGTTTCAATAAGATTAACTGTCTAAATAAGAAAAAAATAAAACGCAATTTGATTTTTTGTGTGTGCTGGCACTCAGTAGCAGTGGGAATAGATGAACTGTTATCATCTTATGTAGACAACATGGCTGTTAGCAAACAGTTTTCTATTCACACATCAGACACGGAGAAGCATTAGAATTAACTTGAATTTGTGCATGTGGTGACTGTGTAAGTTCAACAGCTCTTGTGCAAAACAATAGGCCTCATGAATGTTTCTCTTACATTTGTTCTTGCACAAAGCAAGAGGAAAATAAGAAAATCCTATGTGGAATTCATAAAACGTGCGCTGACAGCCAATCTGTACTTACCCTCCTGTTGATGAATTGCATTTGATCTTAAAATGGATGACCCATATAAGGGCAGTAAACCTCAGTGTTGTGTGCAAACCACAAACCAAAAAGCCACTGACATTTGATAGGTCACGTTAAACTCGGAGAACAGAAGAAAAAGGAACAGAGATACCTAATAAGAATAAGAAATACTGAAGGGCAGCAAAAAGAACAACAGAAACTTAATGAAGTTGTGTTAAGAAGAAGAGCTTAAGTGGAGCTTAAGTCCACTTGTTTAAACAAATGAATGACACTTAAAACACACTCACAACAAAATTAATTCAACTTACAAAACAAGAAATTAAAACCCTTTATCATATACATGTTCTGCCTCATAGACCTAAGTCATTTCACAAAGTAAAAAGGGATCTCCCTCCATGTTAAGAAAGTTAAATAAGTCGCTGTCGGGTTTCATCTGTGGTTAGGTCCACCAAACAATCACTCATGTCTTCAGGTAGCTGTGGGTGGGGTGGGGGCACATCATGGTGCAGTCAGCTGCCACCGGCTTATATTTCAGTACATGGAGAGATGTGGTGGAAAAAAATGATTCTTAGATGCATTGTGATGTGGAAGTGGAAGATTCTAAATTGATTCACTCATGTCAGAAATCGATTTTTAGAAATGTTGTGAAATGTAAACTGGACAAGAGCCACAATAGTGTATATGCAAGTTGGGTCAAACTTAACTCAAATAGTTTTGAAACAAGACAAACATGGAAAACCATAATAAACGTTTCCACCCAGAGCAGCTAGAAAAACACCCTGTTGTAGCTGCTTCCACCCAACTGGGAAAAGGCGAAGCATATTCCTCACTATTCCAGCTTTCATTGCCAAGGATTTGCGGCTTTCACGCCATGTTGCACACTTTGGAGCTGAGATACAATGTCCGTCTCAAAGATATTTGACTGACAAAGGGATGTCCACATCTACAACGAGACCCAAACAGAAGTCACGGAATCGCTGAAGAAAGTGGGTAGCAATGTTTAAAGGCACAGTTTCTGAATATGGGCTGTGTTTCTCTGTGGATTGAGCTTTTTAATGCTTTCACAGTACTTATATAGCACCTTCACCTGCTTTAGCATCAAAAGAGACATGGAGATCTCACTTTTTACACTACGGGACCTTTAAAGGCCAACAGCTACATACACACACAAAGTGGAACACTGTAATAATACAAGGTGCTCAATTTTTGAGCATGTGTGATCTCAAATGTGTCTGGATCCATAGAATGAATTCTGTTCTGTGTGTGTGTGTATGTGTGTGCGTGTGCGTGTGTGTGTGTGTGCGTATGTGTGTGCGCGCGTGTGTTTATGTGTGTGAATGTGTGTGTTCTCAAATGTGCCTGGATTCTTAGAATGAATTCTGTTTTGTGTGTGTGTGTGTGTGTGTGTGTGTGTGTGTGTGTTTGCTTGTGAAGGTTGGCACAGGCACTGACATGGTCATAGCTGAGGTTTCTCTTTCCCCTTAGCACCCCTTTCGGAAATATCTGCGATCGCCCCTGGTTACCAACTATCACCGGTCACTCGTGCACATACTTACAGCGCTGCGCTGCGCGAGGCACATACGGTTGCCGTCAGAAGCGGTTGCGCGCTTCAAACGCACAACGAACAAAGAGCGAAAACACCGAGCGCCATCCCGCGCTGTAGAGTTGTAGAGGGGGCTCGCTTCGCTTCTCTCCCCGGTTGTTCGATCTCGCTTGGATAGGAGGACTGTTTGTGTCGGCGTCCCAAGATGAACCAAACCGCCACCGTGTCGCATCAAGTGAAATGCCAATCTACGAAGGCCATCAAGGTAAGCTTGATGAATGTTTCTCCTTCACTGGGATGAACTTACCGGTGCTTCATGGAACTCTGTGTCAGCTGCAGCTGCTCTGTGACAGCGCAAAACTTCAGGTCGGGTCTGGTGAGCGGGTATGCGCATTGACGCACAGCGCTTTGGAGATGGCACGGTGCATGTCAGCATCCCGATCATAACTCTACAAAGTGTTGGACAGAGTTTTGACAACAAAGTAAGCGAGTGAGCTGATTCCTGTGGCCGTGTTTGAATGAGGGGGCAGTTCAGTGTGAAGGTGTTGGATGAGGAGCCACACACTGGCGCAGTGGCGAGATTTCATTCTTATCACGTCGCCCTTCTTCTTATTATATTATCTATACGGGCTGCCAAGATATTATAGAGTCTCCCTTCAAACAGAGCACAGCCACTTACACACGGTAATGGCAGTCTCTTAAGGATTTGTGCTTTGATGGTGCATCAGTTGCTTAACTTTGCTGTGCATAGTCTTGGTAGATATTCCTAATTTTCGACCTGTTGTGAGAATGGAGAAAAAAAAATCCTATTAAAGTGGCTGCAAGGAGGCAGCAGGAGGTGTGTGTTCGGCAGATGATGAGAGAGAACAGGTAAACGCAATAAACACCGTGGATTTCTGTTCGAGTCACGACCGAGAAACGTCTCTGCGCGGCAGCATCCGCATTGTCTTCATATAGTGCACCTAAACCTGGGCTCCAGGAGTGGGGAATTTGTGTGTGTGTGCGCGCGGACGTGTGTGTGTGTGTGTGTGTGTGTGTGTGTGTGTGTTTGTGTGTGTGTGTGTGTGTGTGTGTGTGTGTGTGTGTAGGTGGGTGCGTGAATCGTGTGTGACTCAACGTCGGTATCGATTTTGCGTCACTTTTCAACCTCAAAGTCCCACCAGAGAAATTTAGCTTGGGGCAAATATATCGATCCTCTTCCCCACTATCCCCAAAGATGTGCACTTTTGCAATACAATTCTGAATGTTTGGGATTAGTGGAGCTCAACTAAGAATGAAAAATGGTTGGGAAATATCAAATTGGTTAACAGGATGCCAGGTGCCTTTCTCTCATGTTCTTGCTTTCCCTATTTTGGACAGTTGCAATGAGACAATGTGAGTGAGCAGGTGCAGGTGGTGTTCTCCTGTGAGACATTGTCAACAGCCCTCACTTAATGCCATGTGTGCTCCTGATCCCGGGTCCTTCTCTGTGACCCTTGCACCCAAGCCGACTCTTTATCCGTCATCTGTCTTTGTCGTGCTGATGTTCACCAGAGCCAGCCATTCAATAAGGCCTCAAAACAGGACGCTCATTAAAGGCACTGGACTGTGTTTAAAACGGGGCCGCTCATGGCTGTCACACTGTAGTACAGGTTTTGGATGCGGGCTGCATCCAGCTGCATACTGTGAATTGTTAAATATGTGTCAGAAATGCCATAGTTTCTTCATCTGGAATTATTAATCGTCCTTTTTTTAAGCTCAAGCAAGCAATGACTGATTGATTTTTACATGTAATTGTCAATTTTTAGTTTCAGTGTTTCCCCTTCACGGTAGATAATGCTGCTTGGATATGAATAATACTGTAGCCAATTGCGCCACTCTTGAGCTCTTGAACCCATGTAGTTATGTTTGGATTTAAAGGATAATTCTGGATTTTGGCAGCCTCTCAGGAGGTACAGCGGGTCTCTTTTAATCCAAAGGTTGCCATGTTGATCCCAGACAGGGATGGGCAACATCTTGAATTTTTCCATTTGGCCACCATCAACCCAGGATCTGGCAATTCTTGATATACCCCCCCCCCCCTTTAGCAGGGAGCTGTGAAAATTCACTCCATGTTTTATGAATAAACTTACAAACTGTCAAAGAAAGACATATTCTTACACTTATGCTACTTTTACATTGCACAGATTTTACACAGCTTGATTTAAAAAAAAAATACTTTTCCACTTGCAAAAGATGCAGATAGTAGCTGGTACCTGATACTGTTTTTTTTAAATACTACCATACTTGTCAACTCTCCCGATTCACGTGGTAGACTCTCGATATCTCACCTTATCTCCTGCGGTGCTCCCGGTTAGTAATTACTCCCACTAATCTCGCAATTTTACAGTGAAGGAAATGAGTAAGCTTGTGGGGGATATTTGTCACAGTATCTGGCAACCCTGTAAGTAATGCAGAAAAAGAAGAAGAAGAAGAAGAAGAATGAAAAGAAGAACTCGTTGGTGGTGTCTGGCTTCCAGTTCAAATTCGTACTACACAGGACAGAGATGGGTGAAGTGACACCTGACACACCGAAAAAAAGAACAGAAAAATTGAAGAAAAAAGAAAACATGCTTTGAAGTTCCTCACACGTTGGACCGAGACGTTTCCTGGTGCCCAACATGCCTTTGGTAAGGTAATGTTGATGTTTGTGTTCAGAGAGGTGGAAAAAATGATCTGGTTAAACTGCAATGCAGAACATAAAGCCAGCATAGAAGGATGGAAGGGGATGCCAGGATAGAGTTGTTATTATTTAGCCTTCTGGTTTTCATTTCAACAATTAAAACTGCTATTGTTTTTCATTATCCTTAAAAATCATTTAATGAATATAAACAAACAACCTTTTCAGAACAAGGTTCCTTCATCAGTTTAAAATACAAGGCAAGAAATGACAAATTACAATGTGGGCCGATACACTGATGACTATTTTTCACAAACCAGAGTTGGCAAGTATGTACTACCATGATTTTGTACACGGATGGAAAGAATGGCCAAGCTATGTGAATAATACCCAACGCACCTTTATATGATCTGCCTAAAGCAGCAACTTATCCCACCAGCTTGATCTGAATGATCTACAAACAGTCACAGTAGCAAGGACTGTCATGTGGGAGTTTGTGACTGCTTAAACCAATGAGGATCAATGGAGGTAATTAGAAGTCAGCTGATTGGTTACAGCAGCCAATTAAAAGAAAACGGATCGAGCAGAAATTACACCTTCTTTATTGGACTGTGTTTTGTACAGAACACAAGAAAATAGGCTGAATACTCAATGTGCTGTTGTGTTGGCACATACTGGGGGAATAAGAGACACAATATATATATGAGCCGATAAAATATAACCCGATAATGGGAAATTTTTACTATTATCTATTATTCTAATAATTCAATTATGGCTGACAATTAACCAATAATCCAAAGCCAAATTGCTTTTATTGACACAAGCGCAGCATCTGCACACTTCGATACTCTAGGTGTCAACACCAACACCTTCAAGTTGGTCGGGGATCTGCTAGTCTTGCTTAGCCAGACCTTCACAGCGCTGTGTCAGCACTGGAGAATGGTCTTCTGTTAACATTCTGGGATTAAGGAAAAACATGCTCTGGCTTTTTTGTATTTCTTTAAACTGATCACAGTTGTCTCGGGCCTAGACAGCAATAGCAGAGCCAGTAGCCTCACACCTGATGTCAGGTCTTATACCTGCACTGTATATCCTGTAAATCATACTAACTATTCACCAACAAACACGTACTGAGCATACATTGACATATGGCTGTTGGGGCGATATGATATATATTGTCAAAACGATGTACAAATGTCCATGCTATGTATTTATCTATAATGTTTCTATTGAGATGTTGAAAAAACAGCGACCAAATTGCATTAAAGTGCAATTCAGGTGCAAAGTTATCTCATGGTCTTTTTCGGCACTTACATACATCAAATAAGCCAACGGGACAGTTTTTTAACTGCTATTTACTATTATTAACGGAGAAATCCAGTAGAGTCGCTAACAGCCGGATGTAGCTAACACTGATTAGCTCGGGGCAGTACGGTGTAGGCATTAAAACGTCTTTTTTAACCACTAACACTGCTTAAAATAACACCAAACCTCTGCAGTAGCATGAGAAGAGTCCCTATACATAACAAAGCACCAACATCATAGTTAGTGAACCCAGAGTTTATTAAAAGAGTGTTTTAAAAACTTACCTACTGGCCCCTGTACCAACTCCTCTCATAGTAAAGTCCATTCAAGTAGATTACCAAAATCAATCCAAAATAAAGGAGCGTATTGATGCGACTCTACCGGATTTCTCCGTTAATAGTAGTAAATAGTAGTTAAAACTGTCTCCATGGATTATTTGATGTATGGTCCAAATAACAAAATGGTTGTGTTATTTGGATTCTTTTTGATCCCTGCACGTCATGTTCATTTTGCACTACAATTGTTAATGAAATGAGAAAATACTCTTACTTATTACTTACTTATTACTTAGTACTTTTTGTATTTGTCAAGTATTTAATTCACACAGGAGTATAAAAAATTTACTTTACCATGAGATTGTGTTTTTTATTATTATTATGGATGATTTATTCATGAAGTTATCAGAAAACATGCTGTATTATAATATATATCATTAAGCATATATGAAATGACCATATTGTGTGTCTGATTCGACCGATTATGTCAAAAGAATTTAATTTTTTAAAAAACAATCTGTAAAACCAAAATAATGTTTTTTGATGTACTTTACTAGAAAAACAATATTTGAAGAGTCTGAACTGTTGCGATGTGAGATTTGGTACAGAGCTAGGTAATATTCAATCATCTTATCGTCTTAGCCTTTCTTACCTTCAGTTGTGTTATTAATTGTCTGTTGTTAAACCACAAACATGTTCCATTATCAGCTGAATGAAATCCAAATTGTGCATTCCTAGGAGAAGGTATCCTGTACATAACTGTAAACAGTATTAAAAATACATTTGTAGTTTCTGAACACATGAGCAAATACAAACAACCCAAATCGGATATTTACTTTGTTTTACAGTGACGATAAAAAGAGCTTAAATTGCATTCTTTGAGGATATTCAGCCCCATATTCTGCTGCCTCGAGGGTCGTGTGTGCACTTTTCTCTTTCACGGCCTGTCTTTACACTTTTAGGGAAATCGAACTGGATCCTGGCTGCTCAAGGCATTGTGTTAAATCTCCCCAAATTATAACAGCAGTGAGCAACGGTGAGGAGTGTGTCACCCTCAGGCATCCACTGCAGCTCAGCATGATGCACTTTGACTTCAAGTCACATAACCTCTCTCAGAAATCAGTGAAACAAGCAGGGATCATTGTCCGGATTAAGTTCTTCAAAACTCCTCTGTGTTGCACAAAAACCCCTAATCCCTCCATGTCTGACCCCAGTTGTCCAGCACTGAGGTCTTAACGGCTCTCTGTTATCCGCCTAAATGCCCTCTCTTCAAATCATAGCTGTGTCCTTATGTCACAAGCCAAGATAAGAAATCCAATTAGGACGTTGCGGCAGATTTTTCGTGGGCCTTAACTCCCGGGGTCTGGCTGAGTTTAACAAGGCAGAATGCAGCCCCGGGCTCATGCCATCAGCGGTCCTTGGACGTGTCAGGTCCACCCACATGCAGAATGTAGCAATAAAGTGGGAGTACCAGAAAAGGAGGAGCTGTGTCAGCGCTCAGGTCGTGTGATAGAAGGTGCAATCATTCTCAAGCTGTGCTGTGACACTGTGGATTTACACTAAATTTACACAGCAGGGATCTTGACAAAAAGTTTTCAGTGATTTATGTAAGTGTAGAGGACTAGGCTTTTTTTGAAATACCAATTTTAGGATCCTGTTTCAGGATGATGAGATAAAGAACATCTGAGCAGACAGCTGTATCCGACACCACCTACCTTCAAGCCATTTATAGTCATGCCACTTTTAAGGTTCCTGAGTGACAAAAGTCCTGCAACTAAAAATGAAAGTGTCTTTAAACAGTCGGCTCAACAGATGTTATGTTTGATAAAATCTCTTCCCTTGAAAAAATAATTACAGTTGCTGCACTAGGGGCGAGATGCATAAAACCCGGTGTACAGCTGTGCATTATTCTGTTTTATCACCCACAGTCATTCTGGACTTGCAGACAGATCCTTGCAGAATGCAGTCATCTGTATTATGACTTCACTTCAAGTCTGAGAGATTTCTGGAGCGTGAGGGTAAAAAACGTACTCTGAGACCTTAATTATTTCCCTGGAAGATGTATTGAAATTCCTGATCCTGTAGACCAAGTATTTTAAACTCCACCAAGGAAGTCATATTTTCAGCTTGGTTTGTCTGTTTGTTGAGTTGTCTGTTTTTCAGCAGGATAATGGAAAAAAACTACTGGCCCGATATTCACGAAACTGGTGGAAGGGTGTAGCATGGGCCAAGGAGGAACCCATGAAATTTTATTCATTTTTATTGCACTACATAGTCTCTTCAACAAAATCCAGAAAATTGATAATGATTTCATGATTTATCTGTTTGCATACCAATACAACTCCACCAGTCTTTACAACTTTCCATGAATAAAAGAAAAAAGCAGAAATGCTTAAAATCATTAGCGGACCAAAAGTTAATTGGTCAATTGGTTGCAGGAAAAGAAACAAAAAACATTTGGAGCTGTGTCTTATGAAAATAAGTTGAAACTCTATGTGACTGAAGACTGGAGGGCTTTTAAATTGAAGGGCAAGATACAGGAAGTCGTGACACTGCAGGTCCCTTGGCTGTACATCTCAGTTAGACAGTTAATAATTAATATCCAATCATGTCGGGAAAGACGTCTAAAATATGGGATCACTTTGAAAAGAACAAGGATGAACCCAAGAAGGTCACATGCAAACTTTACAAGAAAAACTATCACTCATTCACGACGAACATGAGCTACCACCTTAACATGTAAGTAATGTTAGCCTAGCTACCTGCCCATGTTCTGACCTATAGTTCCAACAGTCTTCTTGCTGATTTTTCTGATATATTCAGCATTCAAATCTGAAATATTATAAATAACAATTATTTATCATGTTGAATAATTTTTTCAGTCGCTGAGGGTATTGTTACAGAAACATTGATATTAAACATATTTGACACCCTTTAGCGTCTGTTTGAGATGCACCATGCTTTCAACCGACTCTTGTGTAAAACCTTCTGTGTTGACACGTTCAGATCAAGTGCTCTGACGTAGTATAATGCGCCTACAAGAATGTTTAGGTCAAACACACACACCACCGAGACTGCGGTTTGTGTCCCGTTTGAGGGGGAGACAAAGGGCCGCAGGTCGGAGTCGAACCCGTGGCCGCTTCCTCGAGGACCTTCAGCCTCTTTACATGGGGCGATTTTCTAAACCTAAGTAGTTTTGTTGTCTAAACCTTATCCAGTAGTTTAATTTTGTGTTTGTCCCTGTTCCCCTAGACATTATTTGGAACAAACAATGCCTAAACCAAAGTAATGCTATTGTTTGAATTCACAGTGTTAACCACATGTTTAACACTGGGACCGTGGGTGTAAAAATGTGTCAGTATGGGAAGAGTAGGGAATGAGAGTAGACAGCTATATTGGGAATCAGGCATGTTACTAAAATACCCTAAAATACTACATTCATAATCTGTGAAATGAGACAACAACCTAAATAGATAAGGCGAGAAATGGACACACCTCATGTTCTCTTATAAATACCACTTAATGTGTGTAGAATGCATGTTTTTGTTTGCAAATGTTAAGTACAATATCTCAAAGAGTCAAAGAAAAGAGAAACTCATCAGTAAATTACTTTCATATCATCAGTTCTATACTTTTTCTTGGCCAGTCCTTTGAAAAGCAAATTCATTACGATAAAATTGACAGGTTTACCTATATTTATACGTTGAGTGTACGGTGAGTCTTAGGTATATGAAAAATCATAGAAAGCCTCCTCTCCAAATGATAGAAGTGATGTACTATTACACCAGCCAAGTGTAGTGAAACACACTGCATTGTCTGTCATGTAGTCCATGGAAACTGCCTGTTCTCAAAATAGAGCTTTTTTTGTGACTGGAGATATATTCGGAGTTTAAACACTGACATGCTTTGATCCAGCTCAAGCAGCGCCTTACAGAGTACTTTGACAAGTTCTTATGTTGCAGTTGAAGTGAAAGCCACTCATATTTGAAAGATAAGTAATGAGGACGTTGAGCTGCAATCAAACTGTGTTCTGAGTCGGTAAAAAACAAGTCTTAGATTCAAATTTCTACTGTCATGTCTGCTTCTGAAGCATCAGTGAGGTCGCTAAACAGTTTAATGTGAAACCTATCCATTTTTAAGTGTTTGCCTTCAATCTGGAGAGCCAAATCCCCGCAGATGCCTCCTAGATTTCTATTAGTTGCTCTGTATTGCGTGATGTGTTTTGTGATAAAAGACAAAAATATGAGATGATAAAGAACATTCAGAAAGACAAACAGAGACAGAACGTCTTGTCAGGGTAAACAAAATATTGAATTCCAAAACATCTCATTTTCATTTATATTTCACAATGTATGTACACAACCGCTCACTCAGATACACTTTTCCTCCGAGCTGTTTCCTATCGCTGGCAGGAAGACCAGGGTTGTTTGCAATCTCTCTGACAGCACGCAGCACCGATAGCTCTCCTCTCCGTAGCTCAGCCCTCTGGATGTTCGACAACTCAGCCAGCAGGTTATTGAACCTGCGAGGCGTTCCCCTGTTCTGAATATCTATCACATAAACAGTCTTTAAAAACTGCTCAGGACTGGCTGGCTCTGGGAGTGATAGATTGCTTGAATCAGTCTCATAAGAATGATTGCATTGGCTCTTGAGTTGCTGACTCTATAAATTACAGAGCTATGCCAGCTGATCTCAGTATATCTTTCCCACCAAGAACATGTCTCATCCCCAAGCCTCACCGAGGAATATGTGAGAGATGTGTCGCTAATTTGTTTTGTGGTTGAGACATATCTGCCACTTATTTGCATAAGAGCACTTCCTCTCCTGAAGGCTTATTTGTCCCTTATTTGAAGAATGGAAGATTTTATCACCTGTCATTTGCGAAGGCATGCATTTTATTCTTGCACTCATGGGTCCTATAGACTTCCCAATTTTAAAATCTAGAGAAGTTGCTCCTCAGAACATATTATTAGTTATAACATATATAGTAAGGTGGTGTTGGTGTGACACAGAAGCAATTAGACACTCGAACATTCAATGACAAGCTAGAAAGCAAAGTTAGTGTTATAGCTCTGCCCAGAAGCTTTGTTCGAGGCGAAGGAGCTCGATACACTTGACGATAGCGTTACAACAAAAACTTAAAGGATGAATATGTAGAATCTTTATTAAAAAATATATTTAAAAACAACAAAAAAAACACCCACCAGGCATTTTGAGGGGTACAGAATAAAAGTATGGCTTATCCATAAAAAATATATTTAGTTTGAATTAAAATTTGAAAAAAAATTTGACAGGTTTAACAATGACTTTAAGTCCCATTGTGTTTCCATTTTAGCAGCCAATAGTGTTGGGCATTGCTGGTTGCCAGGGTTGTCTGTTGTTGGGTGCAGCTATTGTAGGCTGGCACTGGGTGAAATGGAGTTTTCCAATCCTGAAGCTGTTTCGGAGCCTCAGTGAAGGGGGCGTTATTTGTCCTAACGGCTGAGTTAGCAAAGACGGGCAAAAAACAGAGTCAATATAGGCCAAGCATTCACTCCATGGACTGAGAGAAAGGAGAGAAACGCCATTAAAACGCACGCCCAAATGGCTACGTTTCTCCTTGATCGCTAACATCACTTTCATCTTTACTTAGCTGTGACGGCTAAGGCTAACGGCTAACGCTAACTGTCAGTCAAAGTCCTCTGCAATTCTTGTTTTTATGGTGTGATTTGCTAGAGGGGATGGATTCAAACAGGCTCAAACAGTCTCTGGTCTCCTGTAGGCTACTGGGCCGGTTTTGACCAACCCGGCAACCCGACTGCTGGAATTATTTTTTGTTTTTGCGACTACAATCTTAAGACACTAGCTGGCGGTGTTATACTCATTCTCCATACTCAACCTTAAACATTTCTGTTTTGAAAACAATTGTGAGTTCATTCACATGCTGAGATTGTCTCCTTCCATTCTGTCAAAGTGTGCAGTGGTGTGGTGTCAAATGAGAAAGCATTGCAGGAGAAGACACCATTAAGTATGTTCATTAAAACACAGTGGAGTGAAGTGTTACTCATGGCCAAAATTCTATCAGTCTGATTAAGTAGACTCTGTGAAAGTCATGTTTGTGAAATTATGTCAGGCCCCAATGAGCTTAAGAGTCTGTTGTGTGTTAAAATTGATAAAGGTGAATGCATCATGGAGTCCCTGTAAGATGCAATGAATTCTGAGGGGCAGTATAACTAACATTCCAGCGGAGTTTTGTAAATAATATAAGATGTCATGCATGTGAGAAAAGGTTAGTTAGGTTAGTGATCACCGAAAAGGTTATGGAGAGTGACAGGAGCAATGTCATGTAGCAGTTCAGTCATCAGGGTGCATTCAGTGTTGTTTCAAGTTCATTAAATTTACTTGGCATACCTACAAGAACCCACATCTTTTCCAATTCTTGTTTGATGCTATATAAAAATTTATATCCTACAGGGGTTGTTGTAATGTCTGTTCACACCAAATGCGATAGAGCTGAATTGAGTGGCAACTCTACTTTGAAAAGCAATGTGAACGGCGTGATGACACGTGATTCAGGCGGCTTGAATGAAGCGTCCATCGCCTCTTCGCCTCATCTGAGATCGCTGATTCGCTCATTAAGCTGTCAATCAAAAAAGGATTCCGCCTCAGACAGGTCATCCAATCATCATGCAGAAGCCGAGCGTCTGGGCCAGCCCACTGCCCCATAGACGTCCAGAGACCCTGAGTGTCCGATGGGCGGGACAAAGCCCAGCATTTATCCAATGAGCGTCTAGTTTGGCTGCAGTGGAATAACCCACTCTATGCTTCCCCATTTAAGTCAGTAGAAGCTCAGCGTCTAACTGTGTAAAGTGCTGTGGAGATGAATGAAGGAAGTTGCGACCGTTACCTGTGATAAGAGGCTGATTCTGAACAAAAGATGAAGGCTTTCTAGTGCGTATTTAGTCAATGATATGTACACACAGCAGTACATATTTAACCACTTTTCTTTTTTTGGTGACATTTTAGGGGAGGCTGAGCTTCCCTTGCAGTCTTAGAGCAATCACCACTGGCTGTGACAGGATGCACACAGCTGTTACACTGAAAACACACACCAAACACACCTTTACTGACACTATTGAACATGCAGCAGGTGGGTACCTGATCAATAATTGCAGATAAATAGTAACCCCCACCTCTTAAAAAAAGAATTTCCGAAAGGAATAGTGTCATAAGATCTGGCTCCCATCAAAAAGCCGTAATTCCCATTGCTAATAGGGATAATTGTGATCATTGAACAACTCCATGCATACTCCTAAGTTGGTCAGTTATCATGGATAGCAGTTTGTTTCCTTGGGAAAGCCACATGTTTTTTTCCACACACTAACATGCACATTAAACCAGTTTGGTGAAACCCCAATCCTTTCTGTGAAGATATACTAAGGTTGTTGTACAGGGATACATTTGGCCAAATTCATGATCATGTGGTTTTCTGCGATGAAAAAGACACTCTGGACTGAAAACACTACCCTTCTGGTGGAGTTTAAAGGTGAGGACAGTTTGGGTGATGTGGACCCCACAGCAGCGAAAGACAAACTTTTTGTCAGCTCCTGTTCATTTGTTTCATTTTCTCCACATCACTGATGTTAAAGTTTACTGTGCTGTTATTTTTTTAGAGGAAAAATAACAGAAAATTTTGAAGTGAAGTCATGACCCGGTGAAGCCTCATGCAGAGGAAGGAGCAGCAACCTGCAGCCTCAGCCCCTGATTTTTCATGCTGACGCAATAGATATTTGACTTTTTAGAGAGATCTGTGATGCTTGCACTGTAACACCCAAACCACAAATACTGCTTCTTCAGTATTCCTACTATTTCTAATAGTAATAACTATTAAGCACTAATAAGACCATTGCCAGTCTTGATTTGGTGATTTGACAACATACAAACATTTTAACTGTCTGGCACTGGGTGTCTGCATTTTAAGCAACCATCTGATGAGTCTGGTAACCGGAACCCCCATAGAGGGGGAAAATTAATTTCACTCATTCGAACTATTTGCAGGAAAGAAAAAAAATACAATATCATTCTCTTCTGAAATAATGCAGCTCTAATGTAAAATGTATCTCAGCATCCAGCCCCCACTACAGCGACTTGATCCAATAAGGAGGTGCAGTTCTCCGAGTGGCCACTAGGAGTAGTTTGCACAATAGAGCAGTTTCTCAAGACAGATTACTGTTATTATGTTTTGTATTTTTCAGTAACATAACGGTTCTGGGCAGAACAGGGTCTCAGATGCAGAGACAGACAGTCATGCATTGATGGTCAGACTGAACACGACAAACACATCCAGGCAGGGAATAGGAAAAACCCAAGGAACAAGGCGATGAAGTCATGAGGATGAACAAAGACCATCCGCCAGAGGAACAGAGGAAACAAGGAAGTATATAAATGGGGTTGATTGATGGAAGAATATGGGGCAGGAGACTAATGAGCATGAACCTTGGGGGTTGAAAAATTAAGCTAATGTCAGCTGGGATCGGCTCCAGCCCCCCGCGACCCCGACAGGGACAAGCGGTTGAAGATGAATGAATGAATGTGCCATTCCAGATTCTTGAATGACCACTTGAGGCTGGCTTCAAGCACGAGTGAATTCCCGTAGACCCTTATGCTATAGCTCAATTTTAAAGAAATAAACATGTTTACAGCCTGGTACAAAAAAACAGATTGTCTCAATGTAATTGACATGATTTTTTTTAATAACTCAGCCATTTCAACTATATTAAAGTGAAATTCCGGTCTTTTTTTTTTTTCGGTCATCAAATAAGCCATCGAGGCAATTTTTTTCGTGTATGAACGATTAACGTACATTTTCTGTAGGTTCACTAACACAAGGTGACCAGATTTCTTAGACAAAATCCAGGGACAGTTTTGGTTCCGAGGCGTAAAAACCTCCAAAACATTTTGTCTCTGAAAAACTTAAACGGGAACACTGCCCTTACCATTAATAAAACAGTTTCTCTCACCCTAATTTCTCCTAAATTGCAAGATATGGTTTTAAGGTGGTCGACAACCAAACAGATGCTCATCTGCTTTGAAGTTGAGTCACCAGAGCCACACTAAATTGGATATGGAGCCGACCCATTTTGAACGGAAGAATTTTTAAACTTTTGGTACATCCTGCTGCTATTGGAATATTATTCTAAAGATTGTTTAGCTTTAAGTATTTGAACCATGCTAACGCGACTGGAGGAAGACGTCTTGTCAGAGCATATAGACCTTTTTAATGGAATTCCATTAATAGGCAACAGCCTTGGTCCTTGTTAAATTCCTGTCAGTTGATGCAATCCACTTACACCGCAAAAGGAAATAAACTAGGACAGATTTGGAATGTTTATGTTTACATCTTTGAAAAGGTCCATACAACTCAGCTCAAGAATCCAATGAAGGGGTGGATCTGTCACACACAGTAACACACAGTGACTTAGATCAGTAACTTTAATCTGACTACTGATTTGGAAATAGTAACACGTTAGACTATCCTACTGGTTACTGAAAACAAAGGAGTCAGATTAGAGTAGTGTTACTAAGTAGGCTAACGTGTTAGTGGCATCACTGGTCATCACTGACACTGATGGGCTGGCACAAGTTTGTGATGAATAGTTTAAAGGTTAAATAACAAATAACACCAATGATAAACGGTAACACTTAAAAGAACGCAAGCTATCTTTGAAAGCCTCCCAAACTGCCTCAAACCGGTCACCTTTAAAAAAAGAAACCAAGGGTGTGTATTACTCTAATGCTTAGCTTTTATTATTTCATATTAATTATACATGTTATGTGGTGCAAACTATTTCTTATCTTGCTCTTTGTTGAGGACATACTCCCCCAAAACTCCTCAACATTAAAGGTGGTGGGATCTTGGGGCATGGAGATGAGTTGGTAGTCCAGGATCTCCTCACTCACTTTATCCTGTTCCTGTGGCCCATGGAATGGAAGTAGTTCCTAAATCTAAAAAAAACACCATGTGTGAAGAACAAATTAAGGATTTGTTTTGTGAACATGATCAAAACTGAACTTAATACTTAAAGTATTAAATATGTTAAATCCTGGAAAGTGTGGAAACCCTTGCCTGTCTACAAAGTATAGGGTATCTTCCACCCCACACTCAGCCCTCTGTTGGACATCAACAAATCTTGCATGTCTCAGAAGGGCCTCATGAAAGGGAAGTTCTTGAGCCCATACTCCACTGCCCTGACCAGAAACGTTCGTGCTGCCTGCTGGAATAGCTCCACCTCCTGAGCTGTGATGTCTCCAGCCTCAATGAACCTGTTGAGGGTACCTCTAGTTGTGAAGCCAACATTTAGCTTTTCTCCTACCAGACAGAAAACAGAAAGAGATAATTAAGTACATAAAACAATATCCCAAAAACAAAATCACATTTTATTCACTAAATGCATCAGGGTAGACACAAAGGAATTTGACTTTGCAATCAGCATTTTAATGCAAGACTAGACAGACATACAGTGAGGCCACAGATTCTGCAATATATGCTCAATAAGTGCAAGTGATTCCTCTGTAAGCATGCTATTATACCCATGGACTACATATACATTTTATGGCTTTTCCATCACATCAGATATATCACCCAACTCATATCAACAGTCTTCCCAAAACGTATTTGAGGTCAAGGAGACATTTATCTCCTAATTTGAGACTTAATAGTATTACCTGCTAGTTGGTTTTGTGGGTCTTGGTAGGCGATGTTGTGGACTTCTCGGCCCTGGAGTGCTGATGGCTTCATGAACCTTGCACACTGTTTTTTGATGAACTTTGTCATCTGCAAATTTGTGGTTAATTAAAGACTTACAATTACTGAAAAGGGGACTTATCAGCCAATCAAAAATAAGCAGACATATTTGGCAGCAGAGTAGGCCAACCCTTGCATTTTACCTCTCCGTGGAGCAGGAAGATGGAAGACCTTTCTCTCTGGAGAAGGAGGTTCAGTGTGGAGAACACTGGAAGCACTGCTTGAAAGAAGAGGAGGTAGACTTCTGTCATCGGGTTGGAAAATGCATCCACCAGCCTTCTAAATCTTGGTTGATTCTGATCTGTAAATAAAAAGAGTTAGGGTTAGGATTAAAATGATTTATTTAGTCTGGTGTAATGCAGCTGTACTACCGTCAATGAAATAAACAACATACTTAAAGACTTAAAATAGCTGGTAAGTGGCCCAAACTGTCACAGAATTCATGTGATGCACATCTCTAGGCCTAAGCATCGCACTAAAATGTGCAGCAGAATCTCAATATACTCGCTCCCATGGAAGTCACAAAATTCTGGAATAGATCATATATATATACATATGTGATCTATTCACAGGCTATCATATATATATATATATATATATATATATATATATATATATATATATATACATAACATACATAACATAATATAACATCAATAGCAAAGAAATAAAAAAAAATGTTTGTATTTGTTGTACAATAGAGCTGGTTGAATCACTTAAACCAGTGTAACCCACATCCCCAGTAAAATCCAGATATCTGCAATATATTAAAGATTTATTACAACATTATACAGCAAACAGTTTCACTTGGCATTGGACTTGACAGACTGGGAATGTTAAGTATAAATAAAGTACATATGTGAACTTACTTCCAAAAACTTCAGCCCTGCATGCTTGGCAGTGTTGTGTACAATATGGCAGGGGCATCCATGTATGTAAATGCTGCCATTTTCTCTCAGCATTCGGGCTGCAATTGAGTTTTTGGCACCTGTATTTACAGGGGCATTGTCGATGGAGAGACCTACACAATTTATCCAAGGGATATTATTTTCCTGCAAGGTGTCATTGATTTTTTTATAAATCACTTCTGCAGTGCCACAGCTCTTTCCACTAGTGGTGCACATATCCAGGAATCTGTGCACAACATTGTTAATATTCTCACTGTGAGGGGATTTATCTTCTCCAGACCTGTAACAATAATGTGCATAACTAGACTTACATCTTGTTCGAAACTTGTATGAGTGTGCATGTAGAAATGGATACAAACTTAAATTACTGCTAGTTGTTAAACTCTCATCTTCATCACCAGTTCCTTCTTGAAATGTGGTGCCACTGCTTCATTTATGATGCACATTGTTTTGGTACTTGGGATCTTAAAGCTCTGAGCCGTGGGGGAGTCTCCAAAACATTCCTTGTACAAGGGGCTGAAATGGTCAGCAACAGAAAATGGAATATTGTGCTGCACCATTGCAACAGCGACCTTCACCTCAGCTCCCCTTGTCTGCAATATAAATTAATAACATAGATAAGATAAGATAAACATTAGATACGTTTTTATGGAAATACACACAGCAGTTAATCAACCATTAGCCATTTGGTTTTCCTGTGCTATCTACCTTGGCCTCTTGTACACTCATGCCTCCAACAGAAGTTGCTGGTGTGTAGAACTGTGTAACACTGCTGGCTGAGTTTAGAGCCTGTTCTTTGGCACGATGTCCCTTGCCTTCTACATGCCTGCTTATGTCCCTCACGCCTTGATGGGCACAGGAGTTTTCTTGTCTGCAGACTGAGCACCAGTAGAAGGAGCTAGTGGTTCCCATTGTGATGAATGGTCATCGGGTTGACCATTCCTTCTTAATGGTAAACCTATAGGTGGCTGCTCCACTTAATCCTCTGTTATTTTTTGTTTCCAGTGGAGGCTCTTTTTGTTCAATAATGAATCATCTCTGCATTAGTTAATAACGCATATCACATGCCATTCGTTCAGGTTTGCTTTGCCATGGCCACCCCACTCTGCTCTGTGTCCCACCTTGGCCATCCCAGTCAAAATGCCCTCGAAACCCCACTGGCATTATTATTGCCCATCTCTGATTAGCTGGGAGGGTCATGAGAGTCATGCCTGGCCAAGATGGTGACAGACGGAGCCACTAGAGACTCATTTTGCCTCCTCACAAACATATGTGTGCTGTCATGAAAACTGTGTCCATATTTTAAACACTCTATGGTCATGAATGCAGGTGTAAGACTTTCTAAATAAAACAGGAAATAAAACGTACAGATTGGCAGGCTGTCACAAGTGTTGATGGAGGGTCAATCAGTTTAAACAGACTGAACACAAACATATGAATAAAAAAGAATAATTTCCCTAATATTTCAAGATAACCATAATTTACGGTATATTTGTATGTCAGCTTTTCCAGGACTCTTGAGAAGAGGACATTTTAAAGAGCCATTCTGTGGTTCAATGTTTTGATGGAATTCTGTCAGAAGGAGAGCATGGTAATGCATTATTATTATGCATTATTATGAGTACATTAGCATGCCATCCTTGTTTTTGTTTCTGAAACAAAAAACAGTGAGCCCCATGATTAATGAGAACACATTTTGATATTTTATTCTAAACATTCATTCATTCATTCATCTTCAACCGCTTATCCCGGGGTCGGGGTCGCGGGGGTGCTGGAGCCAATCCCAGCTGACATCGGGCGTGAGGCGGGGTACACCCTGGACAGGACGCCAGTCTATCACAGGGCACATAGAGACATCACATTGTGATGTGTGCATGCAGAAATGAAGGCTTTACTCGATGGAAAATATATTTCTCTCTTCTCCTGATTGACTTCAGTGAGAGTTTGATAGACAGATGGTTCATCCAATCACCTGCCAGGTCTGTTTTGAAAGTACATGCCCTTTACCAATGAGTTTCTGGTTATGAGTCTGGTTGCCAGAACCCCCATAGAGGGGGACAATTCCCATAGGCTATTTTTCATTCATTCACACTATTTGCAGGAAAGCAAAACATTTTTTCAAAAAATGCAATATCAGTCTTTTCTAATATCAGGCGGCTCTAATGTAAAATGTATCTCAGCACCCAGCAGTGGATAAGTGTTTATTAACAAAGGTGTGGATATATTCCAGCTTTAGACAGGGGTGGAGGGCTCCAATGGTGAGGTTCTAATTGCAGCAGGGAGGGAGCATGTTGCTTCTTTCACATGTCTCAAGTCACATGTTAAGTTCCTTATATGTTTTTGAACAAATTGTAATGTAGTGTAAGTAGAGATGGTGCAACTGAAAATAGAGGTGAGTTTAGAGTGACCTTTCCACTCAAACTTACCATTAAATTAGTAGGACCCTTTGAGTCTTATAGCAGTAGTATCAAGTATCATGTAAGGTTAACACAGCGGCACGGTTTTTAGGAAAGAGAGACGGAGTAAGAATGGGGTCTTCCCTATGTTCCCCGGTCACATAAGCCTCTGCCTCTGCTGATTTAATTCAGCATTTTGTCAGGGTTGGAGGTTACGGTTAGGTTTTAGCATGAAACGGCACAGGCACAAGGGGACTTTCTGTGTCATTAAAACACTTTAAAAACCTCCTTAAAAAGGCGTGTGTCGGTTGTTTAAGGTTAAAATGATGGTTAAAATGTAAATTTATATTTAAAAAGAGATTCAGGGTACCACTGGACCGGACAGTCAGCCGGAGATGATTTAGTTATTAAAGTACCCTCCTTCCTGTACAATTGCAAATTTATTTTTAAATGAGATTGCAAATCTCATACAAAGATCTCATTTAAACATTAAAAATAAGTAAAAAAGGGGCGGCCGGTGGCACAGTGGTTAGAGCAGTCGCCGCATGTAAAGACGCTGAAGGTCCGAGAGGCAGCGGCTGCGGGTTTGACTCCAATCTGCAGCCCTTTGCTGCATGTCTCCCCCACTCTCTCTCACCCCATTTCCTGTCTGTCCTATATAATAAAGGCTTAAAAAACTGTAGAAAAAGAAGAAGTAAAAAGTAAAATAAAATATATAAAATAAATAAAACGTTAGGGTGAGAGTCAGGGCGAGGGGGTAGTGCTAGGGTCTACATACATAGCATTATTGAAAAAATTTACAGACCGAGGAACATAGGACCCTCTCTATGAGAAGCTGTTCCCGTGTCTCATACATAGCGGGCAACATAGGACCAGGGGAACATAGGTACGCTCCTGTAAGAACATAGCAAGTGTTAAATCCCTTCCCTTAATTCAGTTGTCACAGAAAATATTTTACTATAGCAGGGAATATGTTTACCCAATGTCTCCACGGTCCTTTACCCGTTAATATATACTCCACAGGTCTATTTGAATTAAGTGGCTGCATTATGTAAATATCACACTCAATTCCGATCAGCCGGGTACACAGTTAATACATTTTACTGCACACCAGCCTTGTGTTGCTTTCTGTTGTATTTCTTATGCAGAACAGTAAGTGCAAAGATGTCATGGTAACATAATATATACAGTCTTAATATCCATGCAGGGACATACATGAGCTGGGAGGATGCTTTTAAACCTATCCTAAAGGATAAACAAGATCCACACTTAAATCACTTTAGCTATTGGCCAGAATACTGGTATACTGTGGGACTTAATGAGAGGAGACGGAGGAGAATATTTTGAACCAGAGGACATAAAGAGGCATTAGCATATGTTGACATCTCACTGTTACTGCAGGTAACTTGGCCAGCGAAGGGCCAACGGGCCACCTGGGCTTTCACTTGTCTCCTGGAGGTAAAAGACATTTACAAAGGTTTAATTCAGAATACTATGTGTGGGCCTAAAAGGCATGCTTTGACATTTCAATTTGCCTGAGTTAAGTTAGGGTAGAACATGTTCTTTCTTTCTTTCTGTCTTTCTTTCTTTCTTTCTACAAAGTGATTAAAAAAATATAACACTGAGACCAATCTTAAATGTCAAGAGAGTACATTCTTGTACATTGATCATCACAATTAGAAGCCCCATAGCGCCACAGCTAACTGCAGAAATCACACCCAGGTCAGTAATTTCCACTGATTTTCAGACCCTTTCACAAGACTAGCAATGCTGAAACTAGGGATGGACATTTTAAGTCATTTCCATATTCAAGGAGTCACATTTAATTATTATACAGCATGTTTGAGTGTGTGGGTGCGGGTGCAGTGGGACGGTGGGGTGTGAGACAAAATATATTTGACATCCATACATATACATATACATGATACATTTTCCTTTTGGGATATGTTATTGATATACAGGCGACAAATGTCAATATTTTTATTAGGAGAGAAAATGAAAGAGAGAAAAATGTGTGTTTTTTGCATTTATTCATTTGTTTTTTATAGTTTCTGTAAATTTAATTAATACAGAAGATTTTATTTATTAATTACTTATACAGATATCGTATCAAAACATATCGCGATAACATAGTTTTGTAAGTTACTCTGTGATTCCCACCCCTACCCTCTATTGGTAGGGTTGTGTGTGGGATAGCCAAGCGCGGATATCTGTGGTCAAAACAACCATACCAACAGTGTTGAAATGTAACAAAGCAAGGAAACTTTATTACTGTACTTAAGCAGAATTTCAAATGTCTGGACTGTACTTTTTTTTCCTTAATAAAATGTATAAAGCTGAAATTTGTTAAGCTGTGTTTAGACCAGACGCGATGGACGCAGCTGCCTTTAGCAAGGCCAAGGCGGCTAGCTAGCTGCAGCTATACCCTACAATGCTGTTATGCATTATTTTACCCTACTCTCAATGCTGATTGGCTGTTGCACCACAGCATCAGGCAAATCGCCTAAAAAGTTCGTTTTGTTTTTTGGGGGGGATTTACAACACAAAACAACAATACAAAAATAGTGAAATTATAAAAACAAATACAAAACAATCAAAATAGAAGAATTTAATAGTTTCAACTCACGCGATGGACACAATGGACACAATGGACACAACATCGCATACATTGCCTTATTATCCTGTCTGTACATTGACTTTGGATGTAATTGCATCGCGTCCATCCTGTCCATCCTGTCCATCGTGGTCATTGCGTCGGGTCTGAACGCAGCTTAAAAACAAGAGCTGGCTGCAGCCACCGAGCCATCTCACTGTGAGGCCAAACCCCCTTATGATGAAAATTGTTATAGTGCTCCAAACAGTAATTTACACAAAAATAAATAAATGAGGATTTGAAATACTCAAATCATACCATATACAACAAATTAAATCACATCATTCAACCACAGGTGCTGGGTGTCACATTAACATTAGTTAGTAATTATCATACGCCTGTTGAAGCCGCATAAAGTTAGATTATTATAAAAGATTTTTTGCACTTTTACTTTTACTTCCAATAGTTAAGTACATTTAATATCAGAAAAATATTTTTGATACTTAAGTACAGTAAATAGACGATACTTCAAGACTTTTACTCTAAAAGGTGACTTTAACTTCGACCAAAGTCATTTTATGGCAAGATACTTGTACTTTCACTCAAGTATTGTTTTCAAGTACTTTATACAAGACTGAATACCAAAAATATCTGTATGGATGTTGAGTGTTGTTATTCTAGAATGTTACTGTACACATTGGCTTATTGGCTGCATGAGCCACTGGTCATAGTAGCACATTGTAGTAAATCACTGACAGTTACAAAGTATTTAGTCTGTTGAATGAAGACTGGTGTCCAAATACTCCTGCCAATCCCTAGTAGAAACACTCCTGAGATGACACATCTAACTTGTTATTATTGTTTTGTTATTATTCAGTTTTATTTGACAACTTTCCCTCTTTATAAGAACACACTGGGCTCTGTTTTCCTTTATCTGGACACTAATAGAAGCACAGACTGCAGGTGCAAGCCCACATGGGTGTGATCAACTAATTTCTGCAGTTTAGGTGACCATTGATGGTAGTGCATTTCCTGCCATGTTGTGCAATGTGGAAGCAAGGATGAATACACTTCTGCTGGAGGAATACTGAATCATTAGGTGAAGTCAGGGTGAGCTTCATTAAGCATAATCACAATCACAAAACCTCCTCTCATTAGCTCATAAAGCAACTGACACATTACATGGACCATGAGGAGAGGCTGCATAGTCGAAACACAAACATACGAATCATACAAGGCACTAGGATGAAGTGACTGAGGGGGTTGTTAAAAATGAGAGAATACATTTATTAAAGAGAGCATAACATATCACTAGAACCGTGAATATTTTGGGAACTTATGAACGATCCTCTTTCAAAATCAGCAGAGAGGAGAAACAGCATTTTTGGCTTGCAGCACTTTCTCTCTCTCTCTCTCTCTCTCTCTCTCTCTCTCTCTGAGTGGGCGTAGCGTTTGTTGAGTGAGTGAGTGAGTGAGTGAGTGCGTGTGCGGACATTTGTCCGGCAGAGGGTTACTTTTCTATCTTTGTTTTCTCTTCCTATTTTACTTTATAATTTATGTTTAGTTAGATAAGTGTTGTCTTTATTGTTTCTTAGTCCGCAACCAGCGATTTGATCGCTGGTTAGCATCGCAAACATGGAGAGAATGGCGTTTGATAAATTGAGTCGGCGTCATGGTATTAAAATCCCCGTAAATTCAGATATATCTGTTGAGGAATGTGGTCTAGCTGTTGGCGTTATTGTGGGACATGATAGCATTGTTTCAACTTCTAGAATGAATGGTTCAGTGGTTATTTTTCTTGATAATTTTACTAAAGTCAGTGAAATTATCAGCACAGGTATAAATATAGATGGAAATCTGGTTAATGTTCTACCACTCGTAACTCCTTCAAGACGTGTAATATTGTCCAATGTACCGCCGTTCATTAGCGACGAGATGATTTGCCGTGAATTGGCAAGATATGGGCAAATAGTATCTTCAGTTAAAAAGATCCCGCTTGGATGCAATTCCCCATAATTGAAACATGTCGTGTCTTTCAGGAGACACGTGTATATGATCCTTAAAGATTATACAAGTGATCTCAATGTCGCGTTCAAATTTAAAATTGAGCAGTTTGATTATACCATTTTCGCCACTACCGAAACTATGAAATGTTTTCATTGTGGAAAGGAAGGACATCTCATTCGTGCTTGCCCTGAGAAAAATAAAAGCAGACCCACAGTAGGCAGCCCTGTCACAGGTGCAAGTGAACTGTCTGAAACTGAGCCTGGAGGAGTAGGAGAGGTGGCGGAGAATGAGACTTCAGCGGCAGGGTCGTCTGTCAAACATAATGCGGAAAAGGGACCAGAACAAAGCGACGCAACAGGTAAGCAAGATCCAGGTATGGGGTGTAGCACAGTGTCTGATGAGTTTTCTGCTTCTCAGAATGTAAACACACAAGTTGTAGAAAGTGAAGACGCGTGTGGGAATATGTTGTTGGAGTTTCCCACGGTAAACGAAAAGACTGCTGTAGAGGTAGCAGAGGCCGTATTGGAGGGTTTAGCTGACGAGGAAGGAATGGACACTACTGTGGAGTTTAAGTACCCCATAGTGAAAAGAAAAAAAGATTCTGATGGACGCACTAGATCAACTAAAAAAACAGCCGGTTCAGCCGATTTAAATGTTGAATCTGAGTCTGATTCCACTGACTCCTGCTCACCGTCACAGCAGCACGTATTTAGGGCTTCCTATACCTTAGATGTCATAAAGGATTTTCTGAAACGCACCAAAAATATGAAACGAGTACGAGTGGAGAATTATTTTCCAGATACCATGGGCTTTGTTGATTCAGTGCAACAATTTAGGATTAATCCAGAGAATGGTGGTTTTACTGATCAAGAGATTGCACGCCTGAAAAAGTTTCTGACAAAACTTAGACAAGAGACTAATGATGAAAGTAAGAGCGTCATTTAATTCGATCTTCATTGTCATATGGTGCCTTTGTTTGGTTGAGTTTGTGTTGTGCTTTCCCTTACAAATGAGTGTTTTTAACATAGCGACTTTAAATATAAATGGTGCTAGAGATATAAACAAGAGAGCACAACTCTTTGAGCTTATAAAACAAAAACACATAGATGTATTGTTTTTGCAGGAAACCCATACAGATGATAGGAATGTTTTGGATTGGTGTAGAGAGTGGAATGGGAAAATATTCTTTAGTCATAAATCTTCTTTAAGTGGAGGTGTGGCTTTACTCATTTCTAGAAGTTGCGTTGCCTTAGATTTCACAGTTGACAACATTATAGATGGGCGACTTTTGAAAGTTAGAGCTACTTTTGATCATTGTGCTTTTGTTTTTTTATGTGTGTATGCTCCCTCATCTGGGATGGAAAGGATGATTTTCTTAAATAAACTATGTGAAGTGTTAAGTAATTGTAGTAAAGATGATTATTTAATTATGGCGGGTGATTTCAATTGCACAGCACTAAATATAGATAGAAATCATCCAGAGCCACATCTTGCTTCTAGAAAGAGACTGTTGGAATTGATTAAGAAACATGAACTTGCTGATACTTGGAGGAATTTTAATCATATAAGACAATATACATGGGGTCATGCAAGGGATGGTTTGATTTCATTAGCCCGTCTTGATAGATTTTATTGTTTTAAACATCAACTGAACATTTTTAGGAACTGTGAGATCATTCCTGTTTCTGTTTCTGACCATAGTTTGGTAATGTGTAACGTAGGCATGAGGTTTATTAAGCCTAAGAGTGCTTATTGGCATCTTAACACCAATTTGCTGTGTGATGCAAATTTTAGAATAGTTTTTTTGTATTTTTGGAATGATTATAGAAAATGTAAGACTAGTTTTCCATCTCTTCAGCAATGGTGGGATTACGGAAAGGTCCAGATAAAACAATTAAGCCAGCAGTATACTTTCAGCGTCACAAAAGACATAACCCGTTCAATGAGAAATCTTGAGATAGAAATAGTAGAACTCCAAAATGTTATAGAAACCACAGGAAATCAAGGCCATAATGAGGCACTCAAAGTTAAAAAGGGGCTTTGGCTGACCTTTTAGGATTGAAGGCACAGGGTGCTCTGGTGAGATCCAGGTTTCAGAGTTTGACTGAGATGGATGCTCCATCCCGTTTCTTTTTTAGTCAGGAGCGTAAAAATGGGCAGCGGCGTTGTATACATGCTTTGCGTTCCCAATCTGGGAATCTGCTAAAAGAGCCTGCTGAGATTCGGAGATGTGCAGTCAGTTTTTACGCTGATTTGTTTTCCTCTGAATATAGTGAGCAGCCAGAGATTGAAAAAGTATTCTTTGATGGGCTACCTAAAATTTCCGAAAAAAGTGCAAAAGAATTAGACCGACCACTGTCTTTGGAGGAGCTTAGTGCTTCTCTAAAGACCATGGAGAGTGGTAGATCACCTGGTATTGATGGGCTTCCAATAGAGTTTTTTAAGACTTTCTGGGCAGTGATTTGAGATGATCTGCTGGATGTTTTGAATGACAGCCTGACTAAAGCTGAATTGCCATTGAGTTGTAGGAGGGCAGTCCTAACTCTACTACCCAAGAAAGGTGATCTCCATGAGATTAAAAATTGGCGACCTGTGGCACTTTTGTGTTCTGATTTGAAGATCTTTTCAAAAGCACTGGCTATTAGATTGAGGAATGTGATCGAGCAGGTGATCCATATAGATCAAACATATTGTATCCCTGGAAGATCCATTTTTGATAACATTGCTTTAATTCGGGATATTTTAGACATCTCAAGATTATTGGGCATGGATACTGGTCTGATTTCCCTGGACCAGGAAAAAGCCTTTGACCGAGTTGAGCATCAATACCTATGGAAAACTTTAACAGCTTTTGGTTTCAGTCCAGGTTTTGTTGCTAAGATTAGAGTTTTGTATTGTGGTGCTGAAAGTATCCTAAAATTTAATGATGGTTTATGTTCTCCTTTTAAAGCTCAGAGGGGAATACGGCAAGGTTGTGCACTCTCTGGTATGTTATATTCTCTTGCTATTGAACCACTATTGTATAGATTAAGGATGGTCATTTCTGGGTTTTCTCTTTGTGGTTCAAAATATCTGTTATCTGCTTATGCTGATGATTTGGTGGTTTTTGTAAATAATCAAGAAGATGGTAATGTTTTAACTGATATGGTCACAATTTTTGGGAAGGTATCATCAGCAAAGGTTAATTGGGACAAAAGTGAAGCACTACTTGGGGGAAAATGGGAAGGTAGGACACTAAAACTACCTCAAGGACTGAAATCTGGCAGGAAGGGATTTAAGTACTTAGGTGTTTTCTTGGGTGATAGTCAAACAGAACAGAAAAATTGGGAAGGGGTCTTCGAAAAAATTAAAGGGCGTCTCAAAAGATGGTCTTGGCTATTGCCTCACATGTCCTATAGAGCGCGTGTTTTAATTTGTAACAATTTGGTGGCATCCGCACTGTGGCACCGTCTAATGGTGTTGAACCCTCCCCAAAAGTTGTTGTCTGATATTCAAACTGAAATGGTGAATTTCTTTTGGGAAAAGCTGCATTGGATCCTCCAAAGCGTGTTGTTTTTGCCTAAAGATGAAGGAGGCCAAGGACTTGTTCACCTGGTCAGCCGAGTCGCTGCCTTCCGCATACAGTTTCTTCAAAGACTGCTTGTGGGCCCAACAGACTTATTGTGGAGACCTTTGGCCTATACTATATTGCGACGACTGGGAGGTTTACAGCTGGATCTTTCCCTTTTTCTAATGGACCCCAACAGGCTGCCTTTCAAGAATCTGCCTGCATTCTATCGTGGACTTTTCAAAGTGCTTTGCTTATTTAAAATAAAGAGATGTGAATTTTCAATATCTGCACCACTGCTGTTGAAGGAACCGTTGACAAGGGGATCTAGGCTGGATATATCAAGAGAATCATCTCTACCATTGGACTTCATTTTAGAGAGCCATGGTGTAAAAACTTTGGAGAATTTAGTGTCTCTAGCAGGCCCTGAATTCGATAAGGTTGAACCTGTGGCTACTGCTTTAAAAATGAAGTCTACACGAGTTGTGGCACAGTTATTAACCAAATGGAAAGGTGTCTTGACAAAGAAAGAGTGTGACATGTTGAGATCTTACTGTGCCATTAGTTCTGAAATGGATGATGGTTTTCTGTTTCCAAAATTGACCCTCATACCCCAGCTTGATGGGTGTGAAGGGCCTTTGTTGAACGTATCTTGTTTTGAGAAAATGTATATGGATGAAACTGATGGTAAAGAACTGTATAAAGCCTGTGTTAAGGTTTTGAACAAATTAAAACTTAATACAAGGACTGATACAGCATGGCGGGCCAAGCTTGTGTTAGATGACAATGTTAAACCAAACTGGAGAACCTTTTATAAACCACCATTAACAAAGAGATACGGGGACTTACAGTGGAAGATTTTGCATGGTATTGTGCCTGTTAATTCTTTTGTTGCGGTGCTAAATCCTATGGTTGATGATAAATGTCCTAGCTGTTGTGAAAGAGAGACTGTTTTTCACTGTTTTATGGAGTGTCATAGGCTAATCTGCTTGTTCCAATTGTTAGAATGTATTTTTACATGTTTTGGTTTGGTTTTTACTAAAAATGTTTTCATCTTGGGAGTTAAGTACACACAAAGACGAAAATCTTGCTGTCAGCTATTAAACTTCATACTGGGAAAAGCAAAGATGGCAATCTGGGTTAGTAGAAGAAGCATAATTGAAAATACATCTGACCATAATCCAGTGTGTGTGTTTAAAAGACTAGTGAAGTCTAGGATTTTGATAGATTTTAAATACTATGCTGGAATGAAAGAGTTTGGAAGACGTATGGTGTTACAGAGAAGTTTTATGCTTTGTTAGGAACAATGAACTGGTTTATGGAGAACATGTGGCTTAATTAAGTCCTTATTTATTTAGATTATTTATTAGTTGTTTCTTTTTTATTTTTTGTATGTTTTCATTTAGTTGTTGTCGTCTTTCATAAATGAATGAATGAATTCATAAATAGACTAATGGTCTCTTAAAGAAAATGCCCTTTCTGTAACATACGTGAAAGAATAGATCATTAAAGTTGTTTTTAAAATTCAAAAAAAATTCTCTCTCTCTCTCTCTCTCTCTCTCTCTCTCTCTCTCAATTCAATTCAATTCAGTTCAAATGAGCTTTATTAGCATGACCATATTGCAACTGTGTTGCCAAAGCATTCAGTACAATAAAAATAGTGAACAATTATGATAATTACATTGAACAAGTAGGAACTATGTCAGTATGAACAACGTCCAAGAATACAAATACATACATTACAAATCATACAAAATGCTTATACAATAAAATACAAATAGGTAATGGAAATATCGTAAAACAAATTAAGATGATAAGATGATGATGATAACAAAAAATATATTACAAAAGTTGAGTGTTTAATTATACACGGACAGTAAATAAATCATAGAGAGCAGTTGTAAAAAAAGTCTCTCTCTCTCTCTCGGACTGTCTATCGATCTAGTCCTCCAACAGCAGCGCTGTCCTTTGTCCTTAAACAGCAGCTAAGCGATAGTCACATCCTGTGGCTCCAATCATTTTGATTTTTTGGCTATTTTTCTATAGAAACGTAAACCTTAAACAGAAGGGGTGAAAATACAACTTTAAAGTTCCCCTCCTCTCAAAAAAGTGTTTTTCTTCTGATTATGTCCTCTAAAATATCTGACAGTGACTATGGTTCGTCACTAGAGAGGTGTTTTTACATTCCTCTACTGAAGGAGGAGATGTCTGTGCACTTGAAAGTCAAACGGATTCCATTCCATGGGCGGTTCGGCTCCGTGTACGTCCATCCACCTGCTGGGGCTCCACGAGTTGCACCTGCCATACTAAAAGTCGGCGATCTGCCCAAGAGGCTCCAAGTCGGCTTAAACGTTTAGGCCTATGGCTGATTCTCTCTGTTTACTCATCTTTTGTGCGCTTCTCTTTAAAACTTGGGCCTGCTCATAGTAGGAGATAATATCCGGTACGTAGGATATAGCATCTTGTACTGTCTTTAGTGGATAACGTCACCTAATTCATCCAGACTCCTGGGGCTGGTGTGGCTGGCTTGCCTCTTGCAAATTACCTTATCAAATAATGTTACAAAGCAATCAACGCCAGATTCATGCGACTTAGCTAAGTAACAGCTAGCAGGCTAATTTTAGCTTGCTTGCTAAGTTATCTCACTAAAACCTAAGCTGGCTGTGGCTTGGCTGCACGGCATGAGTTAGCCACCAATTTCTGGTGTGCACTTATTGGTAACGGATTTCTTTGTAGAGCCTGACTTCAAATACCAATGGGGAAAAACTACTATATCGGCTCATATACACTAGGTGGATCTGTGAGAGATGATCTAAAAAGACTGGAACAGGAAGTCCCTTTTCAAGTCTATTCATTACATGTTTCACTTTAATCTTATATCTTGGTGTTACAGCAAGATGTAGCATTAATTGCTGTTTATTTCCAGTGATGATTAGTGATGGTCTGGGAAAACTCCTGACCTCCCACAGACTGACAGCGCAGGCTGCTGGTCAATATAGAGCAGTGGATTTGCAGCTTGAGTTCTCTCTGGGGGGCTGTGTGGGAGGCTGTCTTGCTCCGCTTCACTCTCGACTTGAAACCAACAGATTTGTTCTGTTGGCTGTACCCACCGTCTACAGAAAGGTCGCTCTTTAAACAGAATATAAAATGAACAATGTCCCCAACGATTGTTAAACCCTGCACCTGTTTGAAGAGGCGTTTAGACAAAGAAATCTTTCAAAAGCAAGGAATGTTGCCTATGCAAAGGAGAGCCTGTCCAGACCTTCTGGTATCTGCACATTCTCTGTATTGAAATGTTTTATTCTGTTATCCTTGTTCATTTGACATAGAAGCAAGGTGTTGATTGGTAGACTACGGCACCTTGGGAGAAATATGTGAAAACCTTGCCATTTAACAGTGGAGGTGAAAACGAGTGCACTATCATAAGTGCTGAGTGAAAAGGTGTTTCGATCAGTAGCACCATAGCTGACATATTGACAGGTTTAGAAAAGACAGATTTAAATGTCATGAGCACTTCCTTATTTTTTTTGAAAAAAGGTAAATTCTTTTGAGTGCTCACACCATGAATAAAGGCATCAACCATGAGGATTGCAAAACAACTAGAAGGCTCCGTATCCAAGCCAAGACAGCAAACTTTACACCTTTCAAACATTTATGTGCCGCTATCAATGTTCCCAGGCCAGCATTTCCATTTTTGTGTTCTTTATTCAAAAAGTCTGCAATGTGTAAAGGCCTTTAGTGCCAAATAGATGAATACAGAAACACTACTCATTCAAAACAGCAGCTGATGATAGATTAAGCCTTGGATATCTGACCTAACACTTTTCAATCATTCAGCAACATCTAAGAGTTTAATCAAACCCCATTTAGAACCTTTCTATCTTATCGGACAAAACGCGCAATTTGTCTGCCATCCACCCGTTCACACACCGATGAGGACAGATGGACAACTGGGGGTTCAGTGTCTTGCTCAAGGACTCAAATTGCTGACAAGAAGCATCATCGCCCACCAACCTTGTGATGAAAGGACCAGCCTACCTCCTGAGCCAGAGCCACCCCAAACAACTTTACCAACTATTTTACCTTTGTCTCAGTTTTATAACCTGATAAGAGAACTGAACTTCAGTGCTTGGAGGCACCTGAATGTAGAATACATTTAGAGCATCTTGCAGTCCCTGACTGGATATTCACTGAACAAAACAGGCTGGACTGTGAAATGAAGGTATTCCTCATTGCCTTCGCTGTGGCCTGAGGCTGCCAAAGAACTCTGGGGAGAGAAGAGTTATTGCTTAAGTGTGTTACGTGTGTGTGTGCTCTGTGCATTTGTATGTATAAAGTGTTGTACTGATGTGCCTGAGGAGGAAGCCAAAGCTCATCCCAGTAACACAGTAGAGGGGAGGGGGAGAAGTGTGAAAACATTAATGAACGGTTGTGTGTTCCTCTTTTCACCGCTTCAGTGTGGTGACAGAGCTGCAATAATAGAAGCCGCACATAATGAGTCGCTGCGAGAAGAGAGTACACAGAAAGACATACACACACACACACACACACACACACACACACACGCACACACACACATGCACACACACACACACACACACACACACACACACACACACACACACACACACACACACACACACCGCAGAAAGCTGCTCAAAATGCAGTTTGGAAAGAGAGCCGCTGGCCCCTGTTGGTCACCAGAGGAAGTAAGTGTGTCCTGGACTCGTTCAGTTGGAATGGATTCAGTTATTTTGTCCCTTGGCATTGAATCTCTGTTCTTCATCCCCTGCAATTACAGACTTTTGGCTCGTCACTATATCTCTTAGCTAGGAATGCTATATAGTGTTATTTTCAGTAGAAAGTAGGGCTACTTAGAAATGCCATTCATTTACATGTGAGTGATGCTTAGCCTGTTTTGGGACAGTTTTATGCAGTTTGAAATGGATGATTCTGATATATCTGACAGAATTCAAGATGTAATAACCTAATTTCTGTTATTTGTACTGTGTTATCCATTGCTTCAGTTTGCATTGTCCTATTTTAAGTCTATGTATTTACTCGGTTAGCAAAAGACCCGTATTTCCACGATTTTAACAAGCCACAACTAAAAACCATTTTTTTACAGGACAGTATGAGAAAAGAAAAAAACATTCTGTGTCACATGAAAGTGTTTCACTACAGTTCCCATGCCAGCTGCTGGCAGTTCTGTCTGCTCTATAACCATGGATATATAGATAACAATCAACTGGATCAATGTCTGTTTGTTCTGAATTTGTTATCTAATGCAAAGGAGTGCAAAGTTTTGATGAAATCGGCATTGTCAAAATTTAAAGGGATACGTTTTATAATCTTCAAATATTTAAGCGATTAAAGCTGCTGGCCAAACAACCAGCACCCTTAAGGGGGCTAATCTTTTAATAGCCAAATTATTATATTTTTCTATTTTAAAAAACCCTAAAGATTTCATGAATTTGTGTACAAATATGTGTAATTTGTGTAATTTCTTACAACAATCTTACATTATATTTCGTTATTCAAGATATGAATTAACACTACTCAAGATACCAGAATTTAAATTTTCACAAAATAAGTGTGGTTAAGTATAGAAAATTATACTCGATACATGATACCACAGTGACACCACATATATCATAATCACACTAAGATACTTTTTTAGTAAAAAAAACAACCTGCACACAGTGCTGGTACAGAAAAAGTCGCTGAACACTAGTGATGTGCAAATGAGGCTTCATTAAGGTATATCTACCATTACCTTTATTTCTGAGCTCGCTCCACATGGCTCTCTCTGTTCAACAAAGGGTTGAGGTGAACCTGGTGTTTCATGTAAAATTAATGTATTTTGCATGAAGCTGTTGTTTAATCATCACTTGAGACTGAATAATTTAAAAGCTATCAAAACAGAGAACACACTTGATAATAGCTCCCCTTCCACATGCTAAAACAGGAAAAATCCCCAAAAACGAGCCAGTTCACGGTGCAATAGGATTTAATAGCAGTAATAATAATAAAAAGCAGCAAAACCCGACAGGTGATGCAATTTCCTGGACCTTTGCTTTTCTTCTAATCTGGTTTAATATGATGTGAAGCTTTGGTCGTGCCTTAATCTCAGTGAACAGACCCCAATCCTTTAGCATTCTCAAAGCCCAACTCGATATGACAGGGTACTCTACAAATTATTTCCTTGGAAAGAGATTATTCTGTGCACTGAAAGGTGATGTAAGTTTAACCGATGATTGTTTTTGCCAGTTCTCTTCCTGGATGTTTTGGGGGCTGACAGGAATACAACACCGACTGTTCATTGGTATTCCAGCACCGCTCTGCCTGTCTCGCTATACTATAGAATGCATAGACTTTGTGACAAAGTTGATGAAGCATGCATTTTCATCACTGTGCCAGGGCAGAGCTCCGACAGTGTGCGATGCAAGCATTGCAAGGTAGTCGGAAAAAAAACGTAACAGTGAAGACACAAGTAGTGCACATACACAGGCTATGCAATGTGTGATAGAGAGATCGTAGTACATGTGTGTTTGCTTGTATATCTCTCTGTGTACTGCATCTGTATCCTATATGTCTCTATATTTGTGCAAACAATAATAAATTGACTCATATAGTGCTGTTCTCTACTCAGAGCGCATTTACACACGCATGTGCCACATTCATCCTTTCACACGCACACATTCATACTCTAATGGCAGAGGTTGCCATGAAAGGTTTCAGCTGCTCATCAGAAACTAGTGATTCAGACACACATTCAAAAACTGATGGCACAGCCTGCGGGAGCAATTTGGGGCTCAGTGTCTTGACCAAGGACACCCAAGGACACTTTGACGTGCTAGTGGACCAAACCATCACTCTACCTCCTAAAAAACAGCCGCCCCTACAATCCCAAGACATTCTGAGTAGGAGAATTGGACAGTGTAAAATCTGTATATATAATGTGCATTTCCTCCTCATTACTGGTTAATGATTACTTGTCTTTTGCCTTAGAACACGCAGCTTTGGCTCCTAATTGTACCATACAATGTTTGGTCTAAATCAAAGGTTTTCAGAATAGGGGAGCAGAAGAGTTGTCGGTGGGTGTGGAGGGGAAGAAATATATTTCAATGAAGAAATATTCTCCATTTCAGATAAAACTGATGCTATTGCATCATATGCCGACAACTGCCAGTAGTCACAGGACTGAAGTTGTTGCCCGCACCGTAACTCACTCTCTTCTTCCCCTTTACATGCCCCAAACAGTTATGGGCGATGTTGTAGGGACACAGTTATTTGTTTATGTGATGGCCTTCTCACAGTCTCAGACTTTGAAAACCACTAGCCAAAATTGCACCTCATGTAGGTGATAAATAAGCATTGATCAGTTAATTGTCCAAGAATCTGATGAGAAACTGCGTCAGAAGTTTTAAGAAGAATGATAACTGCCTAGGGCCTGGACATATACAGTACACCTCTCTGCTTGTGAAGATGATCATTGTTTGACTGCAGTCTTCATGCTGTGTTTCAGTTGTCACAGTTCAGAATGAGAGGTGCATATTCTATGTTTTGAGCTCTTCAAGTGACCCTGTCCTCTCCTTGCAAAGCTGCTGCACATTTAACTCCAGCAAAGACACAGTGGGACTACTCTGGTATAGAAATGAGAGTGTAATGATTAAATAGCTGACTGCTGAGCTGGGCTCAGTGGTGGTGGCAAGCTCAGTCCTGTCTCCCACAAGCAATAATTAAACTATCTGAAGAAGGACAAATAATAGTGATTATTGATGGTTAGTTTATGATGCATTCAGCGGGTTGCTGCAATACTTTCTTAATCCCATGTGTGCTTGTGTTCTTAAAAAAAACCTGTGTGCTAATTGTGCGTTCACTAGTGCTGTCCAAATGAAGCTCCATGAAGCATTAGTTGTATTTGTTGAGCCCACTAGATGGAGCTCTTGGTTTAAAGAAAAGGGCCCAATGAATTGTGATTCGGTGTGTTTTCAACCCTTTGTTGAACAGAGAGCTCCATCTAGGGGACTCAGTTAGTTACAGTATTTTTCACGGCTTTTGGTACTGACCTTGGATATAGAGATACAGTAGCTGGGCATAACTAGTCAAATACAGACGAGAATAAAATAAATGATTAGAGTTAGATTCTCACCGTATTGTGCATTTACATCTGATTAAGCAACATTCATCTCTACGGTGTGAGTATATAAGTGTAGAAAAGCTATTTTTGGCTGCCTTAACCTTTCATGCTTGTTGCACTTGCAATGCAGATTTTTTCATGCAACAAAATCACTGATTAAAACACAGCATGCAAGGAAGTGCAGAAATCTGGTTGTTAAATGGCAGTGATGCAAATATTTCATAAAAAAGTTTTCAGTGGCTCAGCTTTATAGAAAATGAAAGGGCCACTGGAGATTTCTGTTGTTTACCTGATCATTACATTATTGAATTCCGTTAAATAACCCCTGTGATGTCATCAGGGTTGGGAGACTACAAACAAAATTGGGGCATAGAGTATGAAAGACATGGGCTATTACTGTACACGTAGAGACAAAAGGGTCTAAAGGCTGGATATTGTCAATAATTGACATTATTTTACTGTTGTGCTAAGCACTTGGTACCCTGTACTGTGTTTCTATATTATTACAAATACTCATCAGCTCTTACCTGACTTGGAAACTGATTTGAAAAAGGCAGGCACTTTCAAAACATACCTGGCAGGTGATTGGATGAACCATCTGTCTGAAGCACTTCCCAAAGTTAATCAGAAGAAGAGAGAAATTATCTTTTCCAACAAGAAAAACATTTAGTGCTGTTGGCCTGTGAATGTTCTCATTCGTCCAGGTCATCGTTATCCTCAAAGCAATTTCAGCCAAAAACAACTGGACTGGTTGTTTGTCTAGGAAGACGTTTCACCTCTCATCCAAGAGGCTTCATCAGTTCATGTACGCATTTGACCAGGCTGGGACTGGTCCAACTAACTGGTGTGGAGATCCAGGTATTTAACCTCTCACAAGGCCGATGATGTCACTGACACCCTTTGTGCTCCAAGTGCCCACGCCCGTCGTTAGAGTGACAGTCGTTGGTGGGCAGTTGGTTTTGACTTCGTTAGTGCTCTATTGAGTCTGAACGACAGTCGTTGGGGTCACCCGGGCCATGTGTGAACAGTTGTCCTTTGAGGTTAGATTGTTGAATCTCCTGGGAAGGGATGAAAGGGCAGCATTGTAAATTGGAGATAAGTGGTGTCTCAGACCCCCTCCTCTGTTTAGCGATGGTTTCTCCACTTTTACATAGATGGCTTCTTTTACTCCTCTTTCAAACCATCTGTCCTCTCTGTCCAAGATTTGGACATTGCTGTCATCAAAGGAGTGGGCTTTCTCCTTGAGGTGTAAGTGGACAGCCGAGTCCAGGCCTGAGGAGTTAGCTCTCCTGTGTTGGGCCATGCGTTTATGCAGTGGTTGTTTTGTTTCTCCAATGTAAAGATCTTTGCATTCCTCGTTGCATTGGACAGCATAAACCAGGTTGCTTTTGTGGTGGTGTGGTGTTCTGTCCTTCGGATGTATCTGAGAAACTCAGGAGGATTTTCAACAAACACTGCATCCCTGTGTATTTCAAACCCGGTAACACACTCAGACAGAGACTAGTACATCCGAAGGACAGAACACCACACCACCACAAAAGCAGCCTGGTTTATGCTGTCCAATGCAACGAGGAATGCAAAGATCTTTACATTGGAGAAACAAAACAACCACTGCATAAACGCATGGCCCAACACAGGAGAGCTAACTCCTCAGGCCTGGACTCGGCTGTCCACTTACACCTCAAGGAGAAAGCCCACTCCTTTGATGACAGCAATGTCCAAATCTTGGACAGAGAGGACAGATGGTTTGAAAGAGGAGTAAAAGAAGCCATCTATGTAAAAGTGGAGAAACCATCGCTAAACAGAGGAGGGGGTCTGAGACACCACTTATCTCCAATTTACAATGCCGCCCTTTCATCCCTTCCCAGGAGATTCAACAATCTAACCTCAAAGGATAACTGTTCACACATGGCCCGGGTGACCCCAACGACTGTCGTTCAGACTCAATAGAGCACTAACGAAGTCAAAACCAACTGCCCACCAACGACTGTCACTCTAACGACGGGCGTGGGCACTTGGAGCACAAAGGGTGTCAGTGACATCATCGGCCTTGTGAGAGGTTAAATACCTGGATCTCCACACCAGTTAGATGGACCAGTCCCAGCCTGGTCAAATGCGTACATGAACTGATGAAGCCTCTTGGATGAGAGGTGAAACGTCTTCCTAGACAAACAACCAGTCCAGTTGTTTTTTGACTGAAATGCTTTGAGGATTTAGTGCTGTTCTTTTCTCTCAATGAAGAAACACTGATTGGTCAGCGGACAAGAAGGATTCCTGTGTGCATTGCGAACGCTATCCTCACGTGATCTCATGTTATCACAAGAATATGGCTGCTGTGCAAGGTAAGATCATGACCCCTCAAACACGATAAATGTACACCACATGGACCCTTGCAGCTAAGTTAACGTGAAAGGTATAACTTGCACTGAATGAAAATGTCAGAGTTGCATCATAGGAAGTGTAGGATCCACATTTTTTTGCCCATGTACCCTAACTTTATGGCAGTATGATACTAAATTACTGGAGTATCCCTTTAATATGAACAGCTGGCATGGGTTACAAATGGAATCTTCAGAATGTGTCCTGTCATAGCCCTGTGACTGGCTGGTGACCTGCTGGTGTACCCTGCCTCTCTTCCATTGCATCTTCAAATGGGCCCGAGAGCCCCTGCACTCTGAACAGGATAAGCTCTACAGAGAAAAGATGGATATTTAATATGAGCATTGTTGCCTGTGTCTGCATCCTTTTCCCTGAATCTTGAAGAAAACGAAACATTTGAAGCTGAATTTGCTTTTCTAAATCTCCGGAGACCGTATGTCCTCCACAGAACTGTAAGGAAAGATAATGATGTTTCATTCTTTCCCCAGGGCAGTGAAGAGAGCTAAAATATTGGTGTGTAGATGGAAAACCACTGCAGGGTACTAAAAGATAAGTAGCAATGTCTGTGAAGCATACAGAATATTGTATGTAGGTAAAACTGGGAGAAAATCAATGAAAATGTATTTTAGTATTTTTTAATTGTCAACATGTGATGGTAAATAGAAGGGAAAGCAAATCCAATATTAATTTAGACACTTGGAGTTGAATTGAAGTAAAATGCAGTCAGTGTGCTGAATTCTATGATTCAGCCACATAACATAAAGGGTAATACCTTTACTCCCACATCTCACCTACTCATACTTTGCAACTTGAACTAAAACTCAAAGAGAAGCCTTCTGACACCCCCACCTGCAACTTTGTGATTTATGCTTGCCATGGCTTTGACTTATTTATATATATTTCTCAAGATATCATGGTCCAAAAAGGCGATAGGGGAGGGAGGGGTGCAGAAGCAGCTTGATAAATGATCCGTGAAAAAAAAGGACACCTGATAGGCAATTCCAACCAGCAAAAGACGGATATTGTCCAGAAAATAAAAACACCTCCCTCAGCTCAGATAACACCTCAATCTGTCTTTTAAAGGAGTGAGAAGAATGGAGCGATGGTTCCATTAACGGGCACAACCGATTCTTTTCAATATCTTTCGAGAATAATTTCGTGTCCCCTTTTTCTGAATGTCAATTATATCTGTTGTCGCTGCTGCTTGGACCGACAGTCAATATGGAAAGGAGGCAGAGACAGATTGGTCGCCAATAATCAGTTTCCTCCTGGATTTGCTGATTACCAAGCATTGCAAATTGAATGTAGAGTGCATACTGAGGTGCTAATATGTGTCTTTAATGGCTCCAAGGCTGTGGGGAGACAGAAAGCAGATATACGGTTAGGAGTGTAAGAATAGCTGCTTTGTGTGCTGCTTCAATAACAGAAATGAGGTTTCCCATTGCTTCTGTGTTTGTGAACGTTGTCCCCCATTCTGTGCATATTAACAAAACTGCTGCTAACATCAATTGTATTAAATATAAACATTACCCTTCTGAATTGTGTGTTCAGAATAGAACAGTTCTCTCTTTCATTGATGGGCTCCTGTGCAGTTTCATCTTTGTGTTTAGAATAGTGAATGTGAGCTGCACAAATAAGAAAAGAGATTCACACACACAATAAGCAAATCTTCTGTGCCTTTCAGACAGGGAAAATACAGGGTAAATACAGTGTGCATTGGCTGGTACACAGTGGGAACGTATCCGGAGACCAGCAATGTGTCACGTCTCCAGGCATCACTCATCACTGGGTGCCACAGGGTCTTTGTTGCTCTTCTGTTTGTGAGGAAGTGGTTCACAGGGGAATCTGCAGCCTCTTCTGTAAAAGCTGTGGTGTCGTGCAAACACCCCGCACATGCATTGCCTCCTGCTGGCCAGCAGAAGTCAGCATTGTTCTACATAAATGACCAACATATAGGGGTGCCCTACAAACACAGAGCAGAAGAGTGTTCAGTCTCACCTGACAAATACTGTGACAGAAAGGAAAGGCTGTCATGCCTTTATTTATTTTTTCATTATATTACCTATAAAAATCACCGCCATTATATAGCCTATGCACTTGCTTTTGAATAAGGGAGAACAAAGGGAAAATCCTGTATCTACAAAGAAACATGTTCCCTCTTGTCTGCTGGAACTAGTTTGTGTTAAAAATAGGGCTGGGTTTAAAAAGCAATGTTCAATTGAGTGACCCAATATCGATTCATAAAATTCAGAATCTGACCGTTTTTTATGAATACATTGGGTCGGGCGTATTGCGGAGAGGACTAAATAACTCCAGAAAGTTTTTGCGAGGTAAAAACTGGCATGACCATTTTCAAAAAAGGTCGATTGACCTTTCACCTGCGTTGACTGGCTCTAGTGTGTTCATGTTTTGGGCTCAATTCTTTATGTAAATATTAACATTTTAAATAATGCACCAGCCTACAATTTACAATACTAAGGAATATTTTTTATTTCTTAGCAATATTGGTTGTACAGCTGCAATCACTAATCAAATCAATATCAAATCAGTATTGAATCAAATCGAATCGGCAAGCTAATTGAATTGATAGGGACTCAACTCGATTCAGGAAATCAGTGGTGATATCAAGCCCTATTTGGAAAGTCAACTTTATTTGGACTATTTAAAGATTATAGTTTGAGTAGTAAATTGAAATAATAATCAATTTAATACATTTAAATGTATGACTTAAAGGTACTGTAGCTCAACCATACCAAATGATTGATTATTGATTTCGGCTAGATGCTAAAATGGCAGTTATTGGTACCTTGTTGTATAAAAAATTAACAAACAGGCTTTCTCTGCACACAAGACAAAGTCAGAAGATAAGATTTTCTTTTTTTACAGATAATTCAAGGCTTTAGTTGACAGAGGTGCACACCTATAGACCTCAAAACCATTACACTTTATATTTATGTTGAGTTTTGCCTTGTTCACTTTGCACTACAATTTCACAAACAATTCTAAATCGAAATGTCCATAGAAATACTAGTTTTATTGTGATTAAAACAGTCTGTAACAGGTTAAATTAACTCAATTCCTTTGAGTTTATTACATCCTGTTAGCTATCACAGCAGCAGGATCAATGTGTGCACTAAATGTGAGAGAGGTACTGTGTGTATTTACCCAGATGGCACAGCAGTGGTAACTTCATTAATTATTTATAACAATGAGTTATCCCTGGCACAGAGACACAATCTAACCCACCTAATTGACCGTACTTTTCTCCACTTCAGACAGGTCAGGTGTCACACACAGATTCTGTGTTTTGTGGAGACATTTTTATTTTACTGCCAGTAAAAGCCTAATCTGTTAAACCTGACAAGTTTTGCTGCATTGCAAGTGTCACAGTATTTGCAGTAGTGTTCAGAAAAACATCTTTTTTAAAGATTTTTTTCAACAACCAAAGGCCTTCACTTGTTAGCATCACTTGTCAATGCATTAGGTAGACCTGTAGATCCAACTCTGACACGCCACAACAAACATGGGTAACACGTGGTTAACATTGTGAATTCAAACCATTACTATGTGGTTAGGTTTAGGCAATAAAACCACTTGGTTAGGGTTAGGAAAGGATCGTGGGTGGGGTGAAAATAAGTGTGTTTGTGTCGTGCAAGTGATGCACGACACAAACAAAACAAAAACCACGGTCTCCTTGGTAAAGGTCTGGTGTTTGTTTGACAAAACTGACCTCCTCACATGGACAGTGTCGCACTATCCTGGAGCACTTGCTCTGAGCCACTGCAGATGGGTTTACAGCTCAAAATAAAGTTATTTTAAAACACTCGTTCAGGGGTGCTTTGTGTGCCTGTATCAAACGCAGAGGGCCTTGATAAAATGGTGCTATTTGACGCCCTGGGAATGAGGATGATCTGCACCAACACATACAGCACATTTGAGATGTGACACAGGCTCAGGACAGAGAGAGGAGAGGGAGAGCTGCAAGAAGAGGTCTGACTCTGCTTCAAATTCTCTTTTATTTTTTCTTTCTACCTACTGCAGCTTCTAAGAGTGGAAGGTATCCAGATTTTTTTCTCGTTGTTTTTCTTGTTCAAGTTTTGGCAGTTTGGGAAGCTCTCTACATTTAAAATACTAGATATTTTTCCAGAATCAGTGCCCAATACAATGGAAGTAAATATTTCACATAAATAACTGTCTACAATGGATTAAATTTATTTTTTTTTTTTTACAAAAGAATAGTCGCTGGTTCAATCCCCAGGACTGGCAGGATAAATCTGTGAGGAAGCAGCACTTGCCTTTTACACATTACTACCACTGAAGTGCCCAGTGGAGCTGCTCAGTGGCCAGCCAAGCAGACTGCGGTTGTACTGGGCAGCTTCCAGGTGTGAATGTGTAACTGTGAATGTGATCAGGATGTTCCTGAAAAAGAGAGCATTGCTCTCAGAGTTCGCCCCCTGAATAATTAAAGGTAAAAATAATAATAATAATAATAAATAAATAAATAATAATAATCAAAACTCCTGTTATGCTCAATTTTAGCCATGCATGTAAGCAATTTCCTTGTCTTTTGTAGAGCAGAGTATCTCCAGAGACTTCTCCCCCTCACTGCCTCATTGTCATGTCAATGACCTGGCTGTTAATTCCTAATTTCTACAAAAGGCATTCTGAATACAAATGTACATACAGAGGATGTTACATGTCCTTACAGCAAAGTGGCTCTCTTCATATCAGCTACCTACACAAGCTGAATATAAAGTTCTGAAGGTGTCTGAATGTCTGGATGTAAGGCAATGCCACAGTTTTCACAGAGGAACGTGTCAGAGGTATGATACGCCAATCAGAGTTGTAAACGCTGAAGGGGTTCAGCTCTACAGACAGCAGGAGAGGAGCAACTCCAGAAAAAGATAATGTCACAGTGCACAATGAAACATAATAGGAAACCTCTCATGTAGTCATGCGATCACCCTTTGGGGTCACACCCCAAGTTTGGTATTGCCTCTAGGCTAGGGTCTAAGTTTTTCTGCTGGTGTAATCTCACACTGTGAGTGTGTGGAACATTTACCATCTGCAGGGCGGGCTAACGAGGCCAAGCAGAGACCCCTCCTCCTGGGTTCATCATTACTCCCACAAGTCACTGCTTATAAATCAATACCCAATGCTGTGACGTAGCAAGATGGAGGACTTCCCTGAATGTTTCACCCCTGCTTTTACATAATAAAGAACACAGGAATTATCCAGCCCTTCAGTATCACAGAGAATCTAAGTGCAGACATCTCTGCTTGGATATTCACATGACCTCTTAGATTGCATCTCAAAGACAAGATGAAAATGATCAATCTTCATTTGCAGCTCTTCATACCTGACTGGGCTATTGCATATATTCAATTGATCTGTTTATTATGTTATGAATATTAAATAAGGCTATCCCTCAGAAAGAGTACCTATCTGCATTCCCTGTGCTCAGATCTTCCCCTCATCTTTCACGTATCAGTATAATGAGCAAGTACAACGCTGACATTCAGAGCCTGACAGCAAAACTGTGGGGACTCCTCGAAATTCTAAATCACACAGAAAAGAATTACAAAACAATGCTCTTGTGATGCAGGGATGTGCATAATTACTGTACACACCATAGGGTTTGCCTCTCAGAGGCGCCCCTTTGTCTGGAAATTGTCCTCTGTTTTGACATAGTTTTTGTATCCAGGGAGCTTTAGTTAGCTGCCCCAACACGGTGTGAGAGATGAGAGGCAGATCTGTTCCTTTACAGACTAAAAATAATAATGAGTTGTGTGTGCATCTAAAGCCCGATACATCTTCCTCCTCTTTGCCACATAGCTCAATTGTTGTCCAATCTTTAGTAAGAACAAATAAAAAATAAAAAACAACTTATTCTTTAAAGGTACCCTTTGTAGCTTTGACCACTAACAGGGCTATGGATTAACGTTTATTCAAAGAAACAAAAATGGTCTAAAGCAAATGATAACATAATGATTCAGGACACATTCATGCTAATAGTTTCCTGCTATCCTACTGGTGGACAGGTGTCATTAAAGGAACAGCAGGGAAGTAGAAGACTAGTGAACATATGCTAACTCCAATATTTAATTACATTTTAAAGATTTATGAGGGTGAACTGAATCCCATACATTTGTCAGATTAGTTATTTTGGTGCAAATATTTCGGTGGCGAATTCACAAGGAATGGATTGCAGACACTCATAGCACCATGAGTTGCGCATCATTGACCTGTCTCAAGGTCCGATTCACAAAAGATATTGTTCTAATGATATTCCAGCACAAACATGGCCATAACGTTTTGCAGCTGATTATCAAATAGCAGTTATCTATGTGGCAGTGTAAATGTTGCCTTTGCACCAAGAACACAGATAAAAATGACATTTTCAGAGTGCAAACTACAGGTCCTCAAAATTTCAGGCAAGGAATTAAAAGATGACAGAGAGAAAGCTTCGGTTACCATCAACTCTCTGAAGATGCTCATCATTTCACTGTATCTGTGTGTGGCTGTTAGCTCTGATGTTTGTGCAGTGGACTGTTTTTGCAATGAGGCTCATTTGCATCGAAAGGGGCCAGTTTTACGCCAAATGTATGCCTGTTACCTTATTTAAATACAAGCAACTAACTGAAGAGTACTGAGACACTGTTTGCTTTTGCTCTTTGCAGGTGCTTTGAGAAATGCACTTTCACATGTAACCAACATGGTTACTAAACCAATTTATGTGATTTGAATGTAGTACCTTAGCCCCACCACACATGGTGACGCATCAGCCCCCTGCTCAATGTCACGACCATTGAAGGTGATCTCAGTCTGTGCCGATCGCCATCTTCCTCAGAGTCGAGCTACTGACCAGAGCCGCCGCACATTAACGAGCTGACGAACCAGGGGACAATTGTGTGAATGTGCCTGGGAGAGAGAGGAGCCTCCAATTTTTTATTTTTTGTATCTTTCATTTTCATACACTGCAAAATATTACTTACCTGTAGCAATAAATTGTAAACTTGCAATAAACAATAAACTGTTAACTACATGCTATCGCGTTTGAATAACTATTACCAGCTCTCCGGACTTAGAGAGATTGTTGGTGTCATAGCGTGTTCTTCTGATCAGGCTAAAGGCGCTACACACATGAAAATGTTAACTTTGCTGTTCATGAGAAAACTCCATTGGGTACCTTTAATGTATGGCTGAGAGAAATTTGCCATCCAAATAACACATTTCTTGTAGAATGAAGTCACCTGACATTTTTGCTATATAATCCGGTGTTTTCTATGTCTTGGTCATGAAAATTATTTTTTGTTTTGGTTGCTTTCAACAAACAGTTTGGTATGTAACATTTCATCTAACATTAACACAGGATGTGATACCACCTGCTCTGTAAACCCATTACTTCCTGCGGCATGGGTCCAGCTTGGTGCGATTTTACGTATACACAGGCTGGTGTCTTTGTCTTTGTGTTGCTGTGACGAAAGCTTCAGGCAGCCAATAGAACGAAAGAGAAGTAAAATTGAAAAAGTAAAAACTTGTCACCTGAAATCTTATGGACTTTCAAAATTAGTAATGTCTATATGATTGGTGACATTCTTCCCATACGTTGCTGTGCTGATAGTGTGCCTGTAGCTACCAAGGGTAAATCTGCTTTATATATCATGTGTGGACCCAAGGCCACTGCAAAACAACTATTTAGACCCCAGAGGAAAGAATCCTCTGTTCTTAGAATAGCTAATGGGGACGTAAAATAATAACTAATAAATGAGAAGATGGCACCAATACCCTGTTTGCTTTCATTTTCTTTTCAAGACTTGTATAACCCACAATTAGCCTTTATAAAAACAGTCCGACAGTTGGTTGGTGCATGCTCAGAGTAAGCCAGCAGTGGTCAGTAGGGATAAATCAAAATGACCAGCCAGTGTAAGAAGAAGCAGTGCAACAGCCTTATTGATTTATTCATCAAAGAGAAGTTTTACTGATGTTTGGAGCTTGGCAGACAATCAGAAAAGACACCATCCCCAAAGTTTGCCAAGCCAAGTGTTGATTGGCCAGTGGGATATTTATGTGTGCGGTTCAGAAAAGAGTAATAATATCCTGTGGTTTCAGTTCAGCTCCACTACGGTTGCTGTCTTAAACACTGGGTTAACATTGTGAATACAAAGAAAACTATGTTGGTAGGTTTAGGCAATAAAACCACATGGTTAGTGTTAGGAAAATATTAATGCATTAAGGATCAAATAAATGCATTTGTAACATAACTACAATGACACACAGGACATGAATCAAAGTCCTCCGTGGTCAAAGTCCTGTTTGTTTAACCACCTCGACTTGCTGTGCCGACTTTCTTTGCTCTTGCATCTGGAGCACTTGTTCTGAATGTCTAAAATTGCCATAGATGGGTTTAGAGTTGAATGATCAGACTGTTTCATACAGATGCTCAAGGGTGCATTGTGCTTCAGTATCAAACGCTGAAGGATGTGACAAAATGGCTGTTTTTGATGCCCTGGGAGTGAGATTGGGCTGAAATACTGTATGATGAGACTGAAACAGGATTGTGTCGAGACGGTTACCCAAGATTTGCAAAAGTCTCAAGACATGGTTATGGTTAGGCATTGACATTAACTAATTAAAGTAACATGGTTACATTTAGGCATTAGTCTTGAATGGTTAATATAATGTAATATATATATATATATATATATATATATATATTAATATATAATAATGTATAATATATAGTAGAGAGAGAGAGAGAGAGAGAACATTCATCAGACACACAATATACTCCTACACTCCATAAATGAAAAACATACTGTACATGCATGTTGTGTGTAGGTAAAGATGAATGTTTTCTTATATGTATGTTTCCCGAAGGAATATACATATACTGGTTACGTTTGTCTGTGTGTGCACGCTTCACCTTTTGCATCTGTTTGAAATTCTCATCTTGCATTACAGTAACCATCAAAGGACAGGTATTGAGTGTGCCTGTGGAGGAATTAATTCTAACAGAAATTGTTACTTGTGCACAGCAGAGGCAACCAATCAGGTCTGATTTAAGCAATCCGTTCAGCATCTTTATCTGACCTGTGCAGCACACTGCCCCATCAGATATGGACTGTGTTATGTGGTTCAATGATAACCTGCTCAAAGAAACAGATGATTAAATCCACTTTAGAAGGGATAAACAAAAGACCCTTCGAGGTAGACTGCAATTCTTCTGACTGCTGGAATAAACAAAATTTCCCATAAAAGTCCTGAAAGGTAGGAAGAATTGCTTCGAACTATCTCCACCGGCTTCCGGAAATGTATTTCTTATCACAGCTGAGGTGGCTGTAATCCACCATAGCACCGCATTGTTATTAGATGCACATTGCAGCTTTATGGGATCACACAGATTTTTTCAGGAGATAACAGGTGCTGCTTCTTTAGCCTGAGAATAGTTTGTACCTGGGTACATTAATGCATCGTTTGTTTCCATGAAGCAACACAGTAGCTATTTTAACTTGCGGCTCATTTGAATCTGAACTTATATAAAGCAATGAAAACAAACATGGAAATACACTCATTTCACTCCATCTACAAGTGAAATGAAGATTTTTGGAAAATGGACCAAGCATTTTCCAGGTTAAATAAAAGTTAAATAAAATGAAGCAAGACTTCCTGGAATTTGTTGTACTTTTAACTGCCACACCAGAGAGCACCTGTCAAACCAGCCTTCAGAGCCAAGCAGCCTTATCCCATTGTAAACAATCACAATTGTCACAATCACATGGTCACTATGTGTTGACTATTGTAATTTTTGTTTTCCTGCTCTTTTGTAAACTTTATGTTCCTATTACACTTCTGCCCTTACTACAAGCCTGACTCAGAAGGTGGAATTTCCGATTTCCGATTACAACAGACACGGATATTGTAATACTCGGTAAAAAGGCAACAAGTGTTTTCATTAGTGGGTCACATGATCAATCACCATTGTTTTAACTCACTCTGTGATAGATATTAACTATAAAATCTATATTTTCTACAAAAAAATACATATACAGTACCCAGTCCCCAATCAAAGTTTCCAACTGACACTAAGCCCTCAAGTGAGGGTGGCCCTGCAGGCCCTATCTGTATGTCCCAGCATGAAAATACAGTTCATTATTTGATTATCTTATTTCCCTCATACTGTCTATTCCTTCAGAAGCATAGTCAGAGAAATATCGTCACACAAAAAATAAGCAGCTAAGCTGACATACTGTAACTAAATGCCCAAGAAAATAGAATTATATATAATCATATTACCCCCTTAAAGTAAGTCCCATGTGATGCAAGATGACAAACAATTATCTCCCTTCACCAAACAACATTTCAGCCTGCAGTGCACTACAACAGCAGTTAGACTAAAATGCCTAACCACAGACAACCTTTTGAAACCAGCACTCTCTTCATTTAATCTTCTTGCTCTCTAACCTGATTCCCCTTCATCCTTTTTGCCGGGGGGAATCTAATTCATGAGAGGTCGATGACAGAATGGGGCCTGTGGTCCTGTTAAAAGGCTCCTGTGCTTTTGCCTGTGTGCAGAGATTACTGTGTAGTTAAAGCTGGACATCAAAGGGTGAGTCTAACAGGGGATTTATTAGAGTGGAGTTACTGGAGCTTGATGGAAAGTTATGAATGAAACCCAACAGGTTTTTGTGAGACCACTGGAAAAAAAACACACATCAGAGAACAGGATTTAACAAAACTAAATGACCATTGCAACAATTGCAACAATGGCGAAACATACAAGGTTGCTTATTCAATTGATCATTCCCGATTTGTCAAACTCTTCTGGTACGTGTCCATCATATCCCCAATGATAGTATGAGCTTGTGAACAGTTTTGGCTGCCCCTACTCCTCCATGATTAGTTGTGTCACGTTGCTTTCAAAACTCAAATACAAAAGTGCAAATTGCCAGCACGCTTTTACGGCAAATTGACATCTGATCAAATACCACCCACCTTTGCAAAATTAGTTGTCGAAACTAGGGCTGTTGTGGTGGAGGAATTTCCCCTGTAGTGATTCAGGATCAAAACTATGTGGTATTATTGAATCTACATATGGTGTGTAGATCGGTGCACGTAATGTGGAACCAAATTTCCGTGAGGTCTGCTCAGACGGTTTAAGCCATCAGCCGCTGGCAGCTGGTGCTGAGATTAGCACTACAAGCAGATTTGTGTGTCAGAGTCACTATGGTGAGCGCAAATGAAACAGCAGAGCTGTCCTGCCTGCAGGTTCTGGGTCAGCTACAATGGCAACAGAGATAGAGTTGTGTATAAGACGAGGACGGTGTGTTGCTATTGCTCCACTGTTGTAGGGGATGTGAATGGGAACACATTCAACATGCTTACACACATTCAACAGCATCACCTGACTCCTAACCCCTGTGCTTTCTTTCCTTTAGATGGAGTTAGTTTGTAAAATACCCCCTTTGTTTACCCGCCATTGTTGCTGGTAAATGACACTCTTAACTTTTATTTTTATTATGAATTTATTAAATAGTCAATATACATGTATTGAAGTGAAAACAAGGAGGGCCTAGCCTCATGAAATACACACAAAGCTGGGGCAATTGCTTGCCGTCACCTGCGGTTGGCTTGGTTAAAGCAGAGGCCAAGACCTATTGTCAAAAAACAGTGGATCCTACGTTTCCCATAATGCAACTCGGCAACATCATAAAATGAAACCGTGCCAGCCTTGTAAAAGCCTGCATCTTTCAAACTTTACATATACAAGTTGTAATGCATTTGTTGTAAATTTGTAGCCTTCAAGCTGAAGAAAAGCCGAAACTGAAATAAGCCAGACAACATCATCTGGGTCCGTTTTCAGATTAAAGAAAGGTCCCTTCAGAGCCACAGAAGACATTCTACAACAACTTTTTACAGGATGACCAGCACTCCTTATGATCAGTAAACTGACCTTTATGTGTAAAATTGTTGGAGTGGCTCTTTAATCCATGATCGTTTCTCCCTCCTGTATAATCACACTAATGCCTGACGGAACATGCCAGCTCATTTTCATTGACATTGCAAGCGTGATGCTGCAGCCTACAGCACAACAGAGCAGAATAACCTCAGTAGCATCAATGCAATGTGCCGCTGTTCTGGCAGTGGACCATTTGCTTTGGTCAATTTATGGTTCATTCTTTGCTGCTATTGACCCTCCTCCAGAGGGGAGCGGCTGGGCTGCCCACAACAGCGATTCCCCCCACCCTTCCCATCCCTGCAGCATGAGCACCCCTTGCCCAGGCATGAAATTGACCTTGGCCTGCAGGCTCGGTGCTGAGATAAGCCCAAACAGGCACGATAAAAACCCGATTCCCTGAGCACCCATGCACTGAGTGGTGAGCGAGCAACCTTGGGGCCATGACGTCAGAGGTTTTATTATCCCCTTGCTGCCAGAGGGGAAAGACATTCAGAGAGTCTGAACGCTGCTCGTCTGCCCACCTGCCTGCCCATACTCATGTGTGACATATTAAAATTCATGAGCTACATTGGTTTGAATGCCAAAGTTTATGGCAGCGTTCTCCCTCTGCATAGGTCCTCAGGGATGAATGCCTGGGAAAGATTAGAGAAGGACGGTGGAGAGAGATATGGGATCAAGAGGGGAAGAGAGTGAGAGACAGCGATATGGAGGATAGGAGGAGATAAGGGAAGAATAGAGGTAAGTGGGTGGGGGGGTTAAAGATAGTGGGTGGAAGCAGAAATCTCAACCTTATTGCCAGACAGAATGTTGATTTTGGATATTTCATTAAAACCCCAAATAACATGTTTGTACAATTAGTTTTTCTTTTAAGGGAAGTTAGCCTAGTGAATATGGTCCGTCTTAGGTTAGGGAAAGTGACCTCAACACTCATTCAGCTTTTCCATGTAAATGAATTGCTTCCTGCATTGGCAGTGAATGTTTGCATTGGATATAAGCCATGCAAAATCATTCAATATCTCAGAAAATAATAAGCAATATTGGGTAGAGAAATCGAAAGGAAAGAATTGAGACGGATTGGATAAAGGAGGCTAGAATGGAGCCTTAAGAGTTGAAGGTGGCATAAAGAAAAGAAGTAGCAGTGACAAGTGGGAGGAACTAAATGAATTGCCCCAGGCCACGGAGAATAAAACACTGAAGAGACTTGAAGTATACGCAGCTCAGACACGATACTACACAACACAAAACATGAAGGGCTTTCAGAGAATAAAAAGTTTCTCTGTTGGAGAAAAAGGCTGACCAAATCAGACTGCTGCCAGCGAATCACCCTGGCAACTAAGACGTGCACTGTGATGGATAGGGGGAAAGTGCAGGTGAGTGACTGAGGGAGAAGTGAGGTGTGCAAATAAGGAGAGAGGGATGCAGTGACTGAATGAGCGAGGGAATGACAGACTGAGAAGGCTCGGCACTGATGGAATAAGAGAATGGGACACGGCTGAGTGACAGATGGAGAGAGAAAGTGAACGCGAGAGAGATTGGGTGACAGTCTTACTTAGAGAGACTTTCGATGGAAAAGAGTCAGGAATGTTGAGTAAGAGCTCTACCTTGTAAAGACACAGGGGGGCAGTGTTGCATCGAACACACACTGCACTTGGCTCTGCAATGGTTTGGTATTAAGGCATGGCAGTCTTTAGTAGTTTACATGCTGACATTTAAAATCATCTCTACTCCCATTTATAAACAGCATATACACAACATACACATGAGCTTATAGACTAGATGTTATGTACTATATTGCAGTAGTAAGCCAATATAAGAACAATTTTAATTATTAATATGTAATGTTTTAAGTTTTCATTTATGTTTGTCTACAACTATAACTCCTCATTTGAAGCATCTGTAACGTGTATATAAACAGTTAATAAATGATTGGTGTTATGTGGCATATATAAACATGACATGTAAATTCCATCTGCTAATTAAGGCCATGAGAAGGGCTAAAAGCTACAAAAATCTAGCAAAAAGAACCTTGAGTAAAGCCTTTTAGGCGGGTTAAACTTTTTCAAACATGTTAAAGCTTATAGAGTATATTTCTTGAGATGGAACACATTTATAAAAGTAAATTCAGATAGTGTGTGATGTAACAGTTTTAATCTGAAGTATTTAGCCCCCTTTGCTGCCAGTTTTTCTCATTTTTAAAAAATTGATATTTGTGACTACATCATTAGCATTCTCAGTGGTGACGGTCAAATTAAGTTTTATTAATCTATATGAACTACTGATGTCCAAATAAAGCTCCATGAAGCATTTTCATTATTTGAGTCCACTAGATGGTGCTCTCTGTTCAACAAAGGGTTGAAAACACACCGAATCACCATTTATTGAGCCCTTTTCTTTAAACCAAGAGCTCCATCTAGTGGACTCAACAAATACAACTAATGCTTCATGAAGCTTCATTTGGACAGCACTAATATGAACCAATTTGTCATTTATCACCAGATTGCTCAAGCAGGCTGCATGCTTTTTCAAAAATAGAGAGAAAATTAATGAAAGAACTCAAGTTATGTATTGACATGACTGGTGTGTAATATTTCTTAATGCCTTTCTGATGAAGTGATACTGTCAAGTTTTCAGACATAAGATCCATACTGGTCTCTCCCCATCTCCCACCACATTCACTGTGAACCCAAAGACCAAGATAAGCTTATGTTATGTTTTCCTCTTGACTTTTTTTTTGATTGACTACCATCAGCTTAGTATGGTGTCATGTTCATCTTGGAAAAGTAGTGATGTCCAAATAAAGCTTCATAAAGCATTTTCATTATTTTCTGAGTCCACAAGATGGAGCTCTCTGTTCAACAAAGGGTTGAAAACACACTGAATCACCATTATTTGAGCGCTTGAATATTATTATTTGTCCAGGTCATCGTTATCCCCAAAGAAATTTCAGTCAAAAGCAGCTGGACTTGGTTATTTTTCTAGGAAGACGTTTCACCTCTCATCCAAGAGGCTGCATCAGTTCATGTACGCATCTGACCAGGCTGGGACTGGTCCAACTATCTGGTTTGGAGTTCCAGTTCCTCTTTGAGGGCGTGCACCAGGCCAATGATGATCCTTTCAAGCACTGGAACCATTCTTTGAGCCCTTTTCTTTAAATCAAGAGCACCATCTAGTGGGCTCAACAAATACAACTAATGATTCATGAAACTTCATTTGGACAGCATCATCTGTTTTTCTTTCTGTCCTCGTCTGAATGAACACCCTTGCTATTTTGAAAGGACCATTTGTTTTATGTCCAGTGAAGAAAATCAGACAAACATTAGTTTTACCCAGGTCACACACACCCCACCTGTCATGCCACACACTTTAAGAACTACTTGGTTAAAGTGGGTTACCAGATAGGCCAACATTTCAATTTCCCCTTCAGATGGACTCCAAATATGCATTCAAGAGTCTATGAGACAAGAGCATTTTTCTCTCAGAAACCTCTAAACAATATTTGGAGAGCTTGCTTATCAACTTGAGCCTCCTCAAGTACACCAGCAACAGTCTAATATCTCACTTTAGTGTAAAGAAAACAACCCTTTGTAAATCTCAATATGATTTAAACAGCTTTGTGGTGATTGCATGTTAGTGGAGTTTGCAAAGCCTCTGTTCTGCTGACCAACTCACAATGCATACGTTGATTTAGAATACATGAGAATGATAAAAAGAAGACCCATGTCTTTATGTAATTCAAGATCCTCAAAGCCCTCTTTTAAATGGCACCATGATGTAGCTTTTCCTTTGCCTCACTTTTCTAGTTTTTTGCCTTTGACATTCCTAGCAGTCACAGTCATCTCTGAGGGAATTGTGGCTCAGGTGAAAGTGAGGACATAGCCACTCACATGAGTGCCATAGACTGCGGTGTCTATCTCACAATGTCCAAAGCTTCATGAAGCATTAGTTGTATTTGCTGAGTCCACTAGATGGAGCTCTTAAATTAAAGAAAAGGGCTCAATGAATGGTGATTCAGTGTGTTTTTAACCCTTTGTTGAACAGAGAGCTCCATCTGGTGGACTGGAAAATAAAGGAATGCTTTATGAAGCTTTATTAGGACATCACTAGTGGTAGCCCTTAAAAGTGGTTACCCATCCTACCTAGAGAAAGCCACCTTTATTGTGGTTGCAACACAATAGCACCGCAGTATAGCATGTGTTACAAGATAATGTCAGTATGCACACAGCTTTGCACTGGAACACCCAGTACAGCACTGTGTCTTGGGATGTTATGTCATATTACGCTGCGCTGAGGTAGTAAAGTACTTGTCTGGTTTTGCTGACAGCCTGTCGCTGTGATTGTGTGTCTTGCAGTATTGGAATGTACTCAGATGGATACTGTGCTGTTACATTTGTGCTCGCTCACACATGCTCGACTATGATTGGCTTTTTTTTCCCAAATCTTTTTTATCAGATTTAGTCCAAACACAATGACATATAGTGTAGAGAAACAGGACACTTACAACAGTATCGCAACAAATCCCTTGAATCCTGAAATTAAAGTTTAGTCAACCTCAGCATCCAGAGATAGGTCAGGAGAATCAGCAAACTCCAAGAAGGGGCGCCAAGCATCGTGGAATCTCTTGGTAGAGCGACTGAGTGAAAATCTAAGTTTTTCTAGTTTTAGGTTATAAAGAACTTTTTTAACCCAGTGAGTATATGATGGAGGGCGGTTGAGCTTCCAATCAAGCAGAATCAGCCGAAAGTCAGGGCCCGTCTCACCTCAGCGGGGAGGTCAATGTCAGGAGGGGAGCCAAAAATAGCTGATATTGAGTTAGGGGGAATAATCTGGCCATAAGCGCCACTATGGTATCAAAAATACTTTGCCAAAAGGAAGTCTACATATTGATTATGTTTGTCGTGAAATCTGATGCCTGTGTATTTTCACAGCAGAGATCCAGCTTTACTCCAATGTGTGCTTACTTCTCTGTGAACATCACATAGTAGAGCTGTGTTTATTAATCTTTTTTTTGTTTATTTTGTCAGAGGACTGCATGATCATAAAAGAGATTTAATGGATGTCTCACCTTTCTAGTACTTTCTAGTAGATTTATCATTAGCATCGTGCTCACAGGTAGCGAGGTGCCCAGTCCCTGCAAAACACGCACCCACACTTAAATCCTCACCTGTGGACTGAAAATGAAACAACACATTTTAAGCATTTTATTCATAAAATAGATGACTGAGAAAGGAATTTCTTTCTTCTTGGTATTCCAACATGATTAATACTGTGCAGCCAATGAGCACCTTGCAATACACGTTATGCAATAAATTAACTAAAAGCTACGACTGCAGTGCAAATAGATATTTTCCTTTGTGAAAGTTGCTGGCAACAGAACTGCTGAGTTGAGTATGCCAATGGCGCTGCCTATAAACGAGGTGAGGAAAGCTGCCTCCCGTTTTCACAGTGATGGGATGAGAATCAGGGCACTCAAACTGAGCGCTGAGTTTACAAGCAGTCACTGCAAGCGGCTGACTGCTAATCAATTCTTTGTTTTATGACCATGACTTCCAAGTGAGTTTATAGTCATAGTTGACCAACTCAAGAGGGAGTCTACATCCTGACAGTTGAGTGTATTGTGTATTTACCGGGGATGTGTCCTGACCACAAATCTGCATGAGACTGCAGGGCATAATCTAGAGCTGCAGCTATCGAAACTTTTTCAATCGTGTATTCTACCAATTATTCCATCGATTAATCGAGTAATCTGATTTTTTTTTAGATGCAATGTTTTTTTATTTTCCGTTATTACTCACGATTACTATCAAAAATATATTATGTCAGGGGTAGGCCTATTTGGTTTGGTAAGATAATGTGTGTGTGTGTTTGTTCATGTTTAAGTGTGCACGTGTGCGTGAGGGAGAGAGAGAAAGAGAGAGACGAGATGTGTGTGTGTTGAAGGCAATACTCTCGCAATTTACCATGAATAAGTTTACTATTAAAACAATTCAAAGTGGGGCATACAATTCTACATGACACACATGTTTACTCAAACAGGTTTCAAAGAACAGATTTATTTATAAAAATTAATTAGAGATAGATATTATCAGGAAGAGCGACTCAAGAAACATACAAAACTCCACTGACACATTTCCTCAAACAAAACTCTAAAGACTGATCAGGTAGGTAACGTTATGTTCAACATTCTAGAAAAACGAAACATAGAGACATTCACGAGGACAGCTACGCATTCTCTTCCTGTTTTTAACATCTGCAGTCACTACGGCAGCCGCCCTCCTTAAACCGGAACAGCAGCGCTTGGTGAAGTGGCGTTAATAACGGACTGCTTTCTGCTCAGACGCTGAATCATCCATGTCGTGCTGTTGTGGTAGAACAGTTCTAGTTAACGGTGGACACATTGCACCTTTTTGGCTTCTTTTTTAAGTGGGAAAAGATCCCAAACTTATACTCTGCCTTTTCCGGTTGTAGTGGTGTGCACCTGAAAAATGGTCCGTTTGGAACAATGATCCCTGCACTGAGCAAGCCGCGAAATGCCAGAGATAGGAATTAAACAAATCCTTGAGGCAAAAATCTCTGCCTCAAGGATTTTTTGTAATCTCGTATTACTCAAGTAACTGTTTCAGCCCTAGCAAAATCGTCTGCCCTGACTCAGCAGGAAAATGGTTTATGTTGTTCCAGAAGGACTAACTTTTGTCCTAATGCCAATTTACATTGTGATTTTGGGAAGTCCCAAATGAAAGTTAACAGTTGTGAAAGAAACTCTGGTCATCAATCAGAAAAAAAATATACTGTGACACATCGTCATGTCGATTGGCTGCAACAATATTTTGACTTAGCTAAGAGGAAGAGCTGGTCGTCTCTCAAGGCTGTTAATCACACATTTGCTCTCATGACTGCTTGTTCCTTTCACCTTGCACCCTCATTATGTTCCCTTCTTCTTCTCATTTTTGTCCAGTACTTAACAACCTGTTTCTTTACTGCTTTAACATACCTATTTTAAGATACCTCACACTGGATAATAATTTTTAATAGAATGTCCTAGCAACCATCCATAGCGACAGCCTTTTTTAAATAACTCGACTCAGGTTTGAAAAAAATGGCAGCCCACAAATCTACACCAACCTTACAGTTATGTAAGCACCCTTCTGATGTCTTGTGATGTGGTTAGGTTTAGGCAACAACTTGGTTAGGGTTTGGACAAGATTGTGGATGGGGTTAAAATAAGGACATTGTGACATGCTTAATCCTGGAGCACTTGCTCTGAGAGTCTAATTATGCCGCGGATGGGTTTACAGTTGAAAGCCTGGTATATTTCATACAGACATTCAAGGGTGCCTTGTGCACCAAGGGCCCTGACACATTTACTACGTACACTACACTGTACACTACCCCATATACTACACTGTATACTACTACATACATTACGTACACTATCCTGCACACTAAACCATACACTACCGCATATATTACATACACTACACCTTACAACTGAAGAAGTGCAGATGTTTCTGTTTGGTTGCTGATGAATGGAGTGTCATGTTGAAGATGATGTCATGGGTGTTTCACGTAGCGCTGCTTCTGGGATCAGCTGAGAATCCCACCTAAACAGAGGGGGCGCTATCAGTCCAGTGGAAAATGAAAAGAGCTTACGCTGCCAAACTTCTGGAGCCACTTTTGCTAAATAATGTGCAGATTACTTTCTCTGTGCCACTTTCTGATGCGACCAGGCTTTTACTCAGGAGATTCACTGTTTTTTTTTTTAGGTGCATATTACATAATACCAAACTTTCATGTTGTTATCTTACTTTGTAGAACGTAAGTTTCGTAGTATCACACCACAGTAAATAATTAGAACAGAGCACAACTAACACACAAAGATGAAGACTTTTGAGCAATTAACCAATTCATTACTTAACTGTTCACCCTGTGCCCACTTCAGTGTGTGGAGTTGTGTAGACACAAGAGTGTTTTTTAAACAGTCTTGTTAGAGTTTCAGTTTTCAGTTGAATAGAGTAAAGCTGCACCATGCGGTGGAAATCCTGAATACTCTCAAGTTATGAATGAGACTTGTCAGTTATGTACAAAGTTTGTGATTTGGCCATATAACTAACAAAGAAAGGGTGTTTGAGTCCAGCGTGAGGTTTTTTAAAATAGGACTCATTTCCTCATCACATAGTGTCCAACAAGAGGAGGGGCCCCTACAAAAGCAGTAGAGAAACACAGGTTGTTAAGTTCTGGACAAAAAAGAGAAGAAGAAGGGAACACAATGAGGATGCAAGGTGAAAGGAACAAGCAGTCATCAGAGCAACTGTGTGTTCAACTGCCTTGAGTGCCATAGTCTGGGGACAAATGCCAAGTAAGCCTTTTCTAATTATCACAACTGTAAAACAGGACATATAATCTGTAGTGGTGGAGCGCAAAGCCAGAACTATCGACCTTCATAAAGTTTCTCAATATGTGGCCTATGACCTAGAAGTACTGGAGGAATACAAGTATGTGAATCCAATATTCATATGCCATATGAACAGAGAGTTCATTTCAGTTAATGTCTTTATCCTCATGAACATTTTTGTCAGTGTTTCAGGCATGATGTAAAATGTGATGTGTTTCTCTGGCAATTGAAGACTTATCATCCAGTTTGTCCCAACAGTTATGAGACCTGAGTTGACTGCACTGTAGGACTGAGCTGATCAGGCGATGGGAAAAGTTTCATAAATCTGCACCCCAATTAAAGACATGAATAAAAGAGAAGCACCCCAAAGGTGATGTGATTTAAATAACTCCTTTTAATAGGCAGTGGCTCGGAGGGGTTCGCTGGCAATTATCACTTGTGACCCACAGCAATTATCACCTGCTCCCAGCAGACAAAAGGCAATTTTCAACTAATTGAGTGCTAAGCCACAGGAATTGTGAGAGCTTGACCTTTCAGTGGTGGTTTAAAGGAGGCACGGGCACATTTTAACTTAAATTTGAAAAGGTGTCAATCAGCTTTACCTTTCTGACCTTAATGTCGTGCTAAAAGCCTGGGAATGGAGGTTTATTCACCATAGTACAGTGTTTCACATCATTAGTTTAGTCAGTGAGATCTAATGGCAGTTTAAATAGCCTGTTTTCAACGGCATTGAATGTTTGAATGTTGACTCAATCAATTGACCATAGCTCTGTCACCAGAGGTTCATAACCATGACTCACCCCAGAGTATTAAAACAGAATTCTGCTTTACTTTTACTAGGGAGATAACCACATTTTAGACCTGAGGATGATCTGACTAGGACATCCATGAGAATATATTTGTCGTCTGGAGTCAGTGTGAAGGTGTTACCCTTATCATTACTGTAATGCTGTTTTCCAGTAATCTTGCACCCACATGGATTCCACGTATAATCATGCTCCTATTGTCAAAGAAACAGGTGTGCAAAGGTTTGCAAAAGTGGGACCTCTTACCTCATTTTGTTTCCAAGGGGTGCTACGGTATCAACAGTGCAGACCAAGATAAAGTGATTAACAAAATGACCTAGCACTGAGCATGCATGTTGGTGTGGTCCAAGTGAAGCTTCATGAAGCATTAGTTGTATTTGTTGAGCCCACTAGATGGAGCTGTTGGTTTAAAGAAAAAGGCTCAATGAATGGTGATTCAGTGTTTTGACTTAAATTTATTTGGGGATAATGATGACCTGTACATATGAGAATATTCAAGGGTTAGGGGCAAATAATGGTGATTCAGTGTGTTTTCAACCCTTTGTTGAACAGAGAGCTCCATCTAGTGGACTCAGAAAATAATGAAAATGCCTCATGAAGCTTCATTTGGACATCACTACAAAACAATCACGGTCACAAATTTTGTCAGATTACAGCTTAACAGTACACTAAAATGTGTTTCTAAAAACATATGAAGCGAGCAATAGGCAATACAGTAACATAATATTGAGTCAATTGATGCAGTGTTGCCTAGTTTGATTTTTATTTCAATTTTCATAAGCCTTTTCAACTGCGCTTGGGTGACATGCAGTCCGGACAGTGTTGCTGTCTTTCATCGTCTTAAACTCGCACATGAGATAAGCAGGTGGTTTGTCGGATCTCAAGTTCCTGGAAATCTGTCTGGGTGTTTTTTCGTGGTTGCCTATAGCCTTCTTCCACTTTGACTGGATGGTTGAGTAAAAACAATGAGAGTGACAAGCATAGCGTTTTGAGTTGAACATTTTTCAACTCACTCAACTGCAAACAGCTTATTTTTGCACAAATAAACGTTCCTGAACATTTTTTACCGCCATTTCCTCATGTTAACTTGAATATGTGAAGCAGTGATGCACAATTCCATTTGGTTTGGGATTTCCGAAAGGAAAATGCACACTGGCAGGCTTATGCAAGGTTTTATGAATCAGAATATTTTTTGAATAATAACATTTTCTATGACTTTATTTTCAACTGGAAACCAGTTCAGTTGTTGAAATATGATGTATCAAGATGGCATCAAGTAGGTTCTTCATCCCACAAATTCAAGTACTTTCTGGAGTTTTTCTTATTCATGCAAAGCTCAAGTACGCAAGCTATGCAGCTGTGCGCCTCTGTTGCCTGGCAACGTGTAAGTCAAAAGATATAAGTTCTCATTGCGGTCAGACAGTAAACATTTGTGCAATCACAAAGAAACCTTTGAAGATGCAAACTTCTGCTCAATAACAGCAAGCTCATGTGAGCGAGCCACGGAGTGCATGGTGTGAAGAGGTCACAAATGCAGAACCTTAATATTTAATATTTAATAGTACATGACTGTCCTGGATCAAGGCAAATGACTGTAGTATACTAGGCCAAGGGTAAGCTTTAACAGCTATTTTAATCTATTTTTGAATATGCTATGTGCTCAGCAGCACCAAAAGGTGAGTAGGGTTAAGTACTTGTATTCACTGTAATTTTTAAACACAAGCTACCAATCTATGTACAGAGAACTGAGCCCTTTAAAAAAGTATGTAATTGAAAATTCAGTGCTAGCAAAGTCTTTCATTTCGCCCTCACTGAAGCCAGATGAAGGAGCTATTTTGGGCATGCTGAGCGTGCTGAAGGTCAGTGGAGACCACATGCTTTGATCCTAGAGAGAGATATAGCCTGGTTTATGAATGAGCTGGTGTGGGCCTTTTGATTCAAGGCCCCTGAAGAAAGAAGGTGGAATGCAAACATGTCTGAGGTCCTTCTTCATTACTAATTTTTCTTCCTGCAACCCTGTCACTAGACTACTAGAACTGAAAAAAACCCACAAAAATGATTCTGTATATTCTTGCAGTTATTTTTTCTGCTCTATGATAATCCACATCCATCATGTATGCATTATCACTCCCAGCCAACAGTACAGCTAAGGTTCACAGAAAGAGGTATGTGTATGTAACCTTGCACAGCAGGAATGCGTTTGTATCATAGACTGTATAAGAGATAGACATAGTCTCTTTGATATCACCTATAGGTTTTATTTACTGCCAAAGGGAAGGTCAAAGTGGGCAGCTCCTAGTGGCACCGGCCATTGCCATCTTGGGAGTACCTCACTCTGCTTGTTCACAGTTTTTTTGTATCAGGTTTTAAACATGTTTATTTCTGCTGTAAAGTTGGACATTTTAACATGTGGCTCTATGGGGATTGACTTTCTTTTGGAGCCATCCTCAAATAGCCATTCTGAGAACTGAATTTTGAAGCACTTTATTTTTCAGCTCAGTAGGCTGCCGATTGGTTTGTGTCTGAACTACAGTGATTTGAACCATTCAGCTTCATATCAGAACTGGAGAGTATTTCTTCATTGAAAGATGAAAAACGGGACTGAAGGCTCTTCTCCATGGAAATTAGTTTTTCTCTCTTCCCCTGACTGGCTTTGATAGACAGATGGTTTATCCAATCACCAGCCAGGTAGGTTTTGAACTTGTCTGCATCTTAGATACACAACAATGAAGTCACCCTCCACTCAAAAAAGTGTTTTTATTCTGTTTCTGTCTTCTAAAATGTCTGACACTGACTAAAGTGACATGTATCCGAGCAAAGTTTGTCACTGGAGATGTGTTTTCACATTCCTCTCCTGATGGAGGAGATGTCTGTGCACTTTGGTATGTCACTAATCCATAACCAATCGCCTAATACGTGAAACACTATTTGAAGGGGGATTGACTTTGACAGAACACAGACAACATATTCCTCATCTGAGTCTGAGTTCAGGACCCTGAAACTATAACTTACTGTAGTTGCAGATAGCTAACGTTAGCTCCATGGACGGGCTCCGTGACTGTCCATCCAAAGGCAGGCCTGTGTGAGTTGCACCCGCCATACACTTTTTCTGAGTTTATATAGTTCTCAAAGATTTTGAGTTAAAATTACACTTTGAAAAGTGTTAATATTTTGACTCTTTACAGTGTTAAAATTTGACACCCGTGGTGTTGTTTTATAACACCACATAAGTGAACTTTGAAAAAGAAATTGTGTTATTCCCTATCACTCTGAGTGTTCATTTTAACATACACAGTGTTATTTTATGACATGTTTAGGGACGTAGGTAAGGGCGTTGCTTCTGGTGCGATGCACCCTTGATGGGCCCCCCCCTTGCGTGAAAACACAGGGCAAGATTACATTGTTCCACCCCCATTCACCATCATCATTAAGCACATCATACATCACAGTCATGGGGGTATGTAATCCCACCGAACTCAAATATTGTCTCCTCTGTTTCTTTAATGTATGTTTATTTGGTTTCAGTAATGATACTTCATAACAAAAAATAAACAAAAAAGTATTTCTGATTCTGATTCATAAAAAAAATTCATAATCGCAATTACTTCATTTATTTTGTTTTATTCTCATTTACAAAAGAACATGGCCAACTGGGAAATATGTTTGCACGTCCATGTCGCATGTTGTGATGCCAGGAATGAATGTAACTCAGTCACAGTTGTAAACGATTAACTTGCTTAATTGACAACACCGGCAGAGCTTTTTTTTCACTAAGTGTTAAAACAACACCAAAATCAACACCCACCAACTCAAAATTAATAACAGTGAAAAAACATTTGTTGTGTGGATGCGGGAAATTTCAGTGAGGGAGAAAGAGTAGATGAGTAGATCAGCCCCTTCTCTGAGTTATTTTTACTTTCTATGCGGGAAAATAAAAGAGTAGTTTTAAAACACCTCAAAGCGTGTCTGGAGTGGGACATTGACCTATACTCACCATATGAACTCTGAGAGTAAAATTTGTTTTTTTTACTTTCTATGCAGGAAAATAAAAGAGTAGTTTTAAAACACCTCAAAACGTGTCTGGAGTGGGACATTGACCTCACCATATGAACTCTGAGAGTAAAAGTAACATTTCACCAATAACCTATCGTATGAGTGTAACACAATTATTAACAACACATTTAAAAGAGAATAGCAAATGGATGTACAATGCAAATGTGCATGCATTGTAGTTAGCATTTTAAATTGCAGTGTATAGAACCCATTGTGTTTTTTACTTCCAGCAGATAGCTTGGTTCTTGCCAGAAAACAACCTTTCAGAATACATAAGGGAGGTGATAGTCACTTAGGACTCAGTGCAGATGTTTATGGTCCACTGCTCACAGAAATAGCCAGCCCAATCATGTGTTCAGCTCTGCTTGTGGACAGCTCGGATCGTGTGGTTGGGCTTCACTGATCAGTGATTAGGTTGTCGATTGGTGACAGTCCCTGCAGGAGCACAGTGATGCTCAGAAACCTCAGAACATTTCTCTAGAAAACTGGGCTTATTGTTGTGAATGAAAACAGTCGAAACATTGAAAGCAGCCCAACAAAATGAAGTATGTCGGCTTTCTAAATCTGAATTTAATCTGGAAAAACATGAACCAGCCTTCACTGTCTTAGAATCAGAATGGATGCAGCATAATATTCCATTTCACCTGTGTTTGACCCTTGCTTTCCACTCTGAGACCCAATAATTATATGTTTGCCATAGACACAGAAGTTGTAACATAGCATATCCTGCATAGACAAACATGCACCACACTCGTCTTCTCATACCTGTCTACCTTGAAAACCTATTTGCCATTTTTGCACACAGCAGGAAAAAAAAATAAATTCTACATGGATTTTAAAAAAATCCAAAATTCCAATTTAATTGGTTAGAATGGACAGTTTTGTAATGAGAATACAAAGAGGGTCCAGGTTTATTTTGAGCCAGCGCTTTCACTTGTTATTTGTCTCCTCTGCACCATCTCACTATGTGTATCTATTAGTCATAAACTCTGCTAAGCTTCTCAAGGTTATTTGGAATTTCCTGCATGGATGGTTCTCTGACACAGGCTCCATATTGGTGGCTCCAAGTGCAATATTTAACCTCTCAGGTGCACTTGTTTCAGAATATGGGAGCTACAAGGTTGCTCACCTTGAATGGAGCACTGCCTCAGGTGTGACAGGCATCTCACTGTATCTGTCAATCAATGACAGGTGATGGACAGTGCTGTATTCATTTCATTGATTCAAATCACTGACACCATCCTATTACTGCCATTGAACAGTGGAGGTAGATACAGATTCTAATTTAGATCCTGCGTGTCCTAATGTCTCTTAAAAAATTTAGGTGTCCTACATTTCATTAATGTACTTCACCTTATTCTTTATGCAGTATTCTCTTTTTTTCTGACAATGAAGTGAATCCACCTTTGTTGCAAATAATGCCATATTCATGTTGCCCTATATTACTTTACAAGTTAGTGACAGGTGGCAAAGAAAATGGATACATTTTTATATATAATTACATTCTGTGGCGGCAGTAGCTCAGTCCATAGATGACTCGGCTGGAAAGCGTAGGTTTCGAGCTCTGGGCGCCGATCCATTTGGCAGCCCCCTCGCTCTGACATCACTCCATTAATTGCATGTATATAGGTCCTGTTTGTGCATGTGTGTATATTTCTGGCCTGTTTGTGTGTAATGTGAATAGTATAATAACAGAGTAAAAAAATGTATGTGGGACTAATAAAGGAATTCTTCTTCTTTCTTCTTCTATTCTCATCACAGAGTTAAGCACCAGTCACTAAAATTATACAAATGCAATTCAATATAAAAAAATAAGCAGTGCGTGGTACCTATCTTTGGTCTGTGACATCACATAAGCATATGATATCCACCCTTGGGTGGTCAGAGAGAATGTATACCCCTCGGTATATTCTTATATTTTCCTGTGTGGTGTCTGAAGTTGGCAGTCAGATGATGTTAAAGTGTAATTCTGGCGCGAAATCATCATGGTCTTTTTTGGCACTTACATACATCAAATAAGCCATCAAGATAGTTGTTTTCGTGTATGGACTATTGACGGAAAAATCAGGGAGTCGCTAACAGCCGGACGTGGCTAACACTGATTAGCTTGGGGCAGTAAGGTGACGCATTAAAACGCCTTTTTAACCACTCATGCAGCTCATGATAACACCAAGCCTCGGCAGTAGCATGAGAAGAGTCCCTACACAGAAATCAAAGCACCAACAATGTAGTTAGTGAAGCCAGAGTTTATTAAAAGAGTGTTTTAAAGACTTACCTACTGGCCCCTGTACCAGCTCCTCTCATAGTAAAGTCCATTCAAGTCGATTACCAAATGCAATTCAAAAGGAGGGAGCCCATTGGTGCTTCACTTAATGTGTAGGGACTCTTCTCATGCTACTGCACAGGTTTGCTATTATTTTGAGCAGCATTAGTGGTTAAAAAAAGATGTTGTTATGCCTTCACCATGCTGCCCGAGCTAATCAGTGTTAGCCATGTCCGGCTGGGTTTCTCTGTTAATAGTTCACACAAGAAAACAACTGCCGCGATGGCTTATTTTCTGTAAGTGCCAATGATGATTTTGTGCCAGAATTACACTTTAATGTTGCTTTGCTTTTGTCCGATGCCTCTGCAGCCTTCATTGAGCAGGTGAGTCCTCAGATATGTTGTGGATAGGGATGCCTGGGTGAGAAAATTCACCTCTTTGTTACCTGATTTCCTTCTTTGTTCCCGATTTAATTTCTATAGTAATAAATACATGGATTACATGGGATTTACAGCGCATTACTATTAGTAGATATACGTACAAAAGGTGAATGAGAAGAGGGTCATCCATTTTTCTGCTTTTTTCTTTTAATTTGTGGCAGAGTGTTAAATATAACATAGTGTGTGTATACACGGGAGAATATATTGGAAGCACGTTTGCGAGTCTGCCCTCTTATTCGCTACCGCTCTCCAAAAGTTGGCTTGGAGTAAATGAAATGAAAGCCACAAAACACAATACTGAGTAAATACATTGTAGATAAAACAAGAAGCAATTAAAACAAAATTCAACCCTTATCCAAATTAGTCTTTATATTATTCTACATCTATGATCTTAAACTCACTAAATATACCTTTTTTTATTTACCATGTTGTTACATCATTACCTATATTGTAACACGAGGACACATTTCCCATGATCCACTTTATGAATCTATAAAGTGGGACAAATATTGTATTACTTCGTTGTGCAATACATCATTGATACACTTGTGCAAATAAAAAGAAAGATTTTTTTCATTAAAGCGGTAATTGTTTATTTTTTGCATTCATTATTTATTTTTGGTTTTCTGTTAACTTATTTAGAAAGATTGAAAAAGCTTTTAGTGAGGCACAGCTGTATCATTCCTTTAAACATTTTAGCCTCAGAACTGTTCTGCTTCAGTTTATGGCATTTGAATGATGGCACAGGTGGACAAGTAATACTCATTGTGTGTTGGTGTTTGTGTTTGTGTGTCTGTGCGTGTGTGTGCGTGCGTGCAAATTATCAAATTATTTGGGGTATTTCTTCAGTTACACAGATATGCAATTATTGTATATCAAGTGTTGCAGAACCACTGTATTGTGATTCCATTGTTATCGTTGGCAACATATTGTGATATTGTGATATCATGATGTATTGCCTGCTCTTTCTTCAGGGCCAAGTCTGGCAGCAGTGAATTAATCCTGTGCTGTGGGTGGATTGGGGGGTGAAATACATTGTAGTGTAGATGCTATGAAATGGCTTATTGATTACACTGGTGCAGGGGTGATTAAAATTCATCGAAGGGTAAAGACACACAACCACAGGCATGGAGGTAAAATGCTCATCCCTGACCTTTCAGACGGTGCCTAAACTGTACAGTTCAATCATTTGTCATCCAGTGCTACTCATCTGTCTGCTCAACACACTGGCTTGTATAGAGCCGGACAGTTACAGATCTGTGTGTGTGCGTGTGTGTGTGGAATAATGTAGTGTATAACCACTCTTGTGTGTATGTGGATGAAATAATCTCGGTAAAATCCTTGGCAACAAAGTAATGTCTAGGAAACCCACTCCAGTTAGTGAACTGTGGAAGAGACTGAGTCAGAATGGACCAAGACCAAACCAGAGCAGTGTGAGAAACTAGTGATGTCCTGTGGGTGCAGATGTGCTGAAGTCATGCAAAGCTGTGGCCTCTACACTTCCTGTTCATTTTTGAATCCTAGAGAAGAAAACACTGTTTAAATCTTCTCTTCTGACACAACGGTCACTGTTCTCTCATTTTGATCACTGATTTCACAATATAAAGGTTTTTGTTGAAGTACCCAGTGGTAGCAGTGTATAGCCAAGAGGATATTCTATTACATTCTGAACAATAAAAAAAACAGTATTTCAGAAGAAAAATCGAGTATAAATACTGTGTTCTCTGATTTTGATCTCTAATGTAAACGTCATATAACTACTTTGTACATCACAAACAAAACTACGGAATTTGGGGCTCTTATAACTACGTCAACTTACTTCCTTGATAGCTAGAGTTCATCGCCTTACAACAAACAACCTATAAAGTATAGTTTCTTGTGATGATGGCTATTAATTAATTTGGAACTTTAAAAAACGAAAGCAAATTCAATGTGCACTGTACTTTTCTCCTTGCTGAAGTACCCTTGGTCAAGTGAGGAATCCCCAGCTGCCCCAGTGAAGCATCCAGATCTTTGGGCAACTCTCCTCATGTCTGCATATGCTTGTGTTTACTTCACATTATGCATCCTGCAACTTTGTGCCAGAAAGATTGTTATTAGTCAGTTTGCAGTTAAAACTAAGACTGCTGTATTACACCATGGGTCATGGTCAGTAGTACTATTGCACAATTTGTCGGGTGCATTTAGGATCCTTATTGAGGTGGGCAAAAATGAATTCCTAGAGCGGTTTAGCCTGCAAGTGGGGACTCTGTAGTGTCTACCTAATGGAAGAAGCTGGTATTCTGTGTGCTAAACATGTGTTTCTTTTCAGATATTATTTTGAATCGGAAAGTGTGGTTCATGTGGGGGGACGGGCACATACGTAAGACCAAGAAAGAGATGGGTTCCCATAACAAACACCTAATTGTTTACTTTGAAATATGGAACAGGTGTTATATGTTTAGTCTGGAAGGTGTGGTTCACGTGAGGTGGAAAGGCAAATAAGCACGGGAAAGAGATGGGAAGAGAAGACACGTAACTGTTCAATCTGAAAGGGGGTTCACGTGTGTGTGTGTGTGTGTGTGTGTGTGTGTGTGTGTGTGTGTGTGTGTGTGTGTGTGTGTGTGTGTGTGTATGTGTGTGTGTGGTGGTTGTGGTGGTTGTGGATTCGTGGTTGTGTACTATCTGATGGATGAACAGATTCTAGGGTCACCCATTAATTTCCTATGGTGGTCATTTTTAAATAAGGAACACCATAGGTATTACAAAGTTGATCAAACCACTTAAAATTCAATGAAAATGGTGATCAGCAATTGTATATGTTCAAATGCCTAGTGAGGAAGATATCATAAGGCCTTAAGACAATCAAATGTAAAAAAAACAATGTTTGTGATTGATTAAAGTAGGAAATCTGTCAGATTTGACCCGAACAGGACAGAAAGGTTAACAGATGAGACTTATGATACCAGCCATGCTATCTTCTCTGAGACAGCAGCTGGTCGAGCCCAAAGACAGTCTCTATTCAATATCTTTACTGTGCTGCAATTTGATTGTCAGAGATCAATCCGTCTGCACCTTGAGCCGAGGTTGCAGCATTTGGGCAAGCGACTGTATTGTGGCTAAATGGATCTGAAATTGATATTGATCTCCTGGTTTGCCTAAGAGTAGACATTATTTATTTAATAAGAAAGTAGAAAATACAACAAAGGGTGAGCAGGAGGTTAGCACAGATGGGGTACGCTAGTTCAGTGTGTTTGCTTTATTGACTTTTTTTCTATGCAAAGAAAACCTGACTAATGATATCCGTCAGGTAGAGACAGACAATACAGTGACATATATCTATTCCCAGAAGGCTTGAGCTATATTTCTGCTTGACACAATGGGCTGATGACAAGCCTGCCTTTAAATAGCAATAAACTAAATTTTTATTAATAGTTTGGAATGGAATTTCCCCCTTCGCTTACACCACCAGCACATGGATGTATCCTATTGTACACTGCTTGACTCAGCTTTTCAAACTCACTTTTACAGAGAAACACTCACTATATTTTATACCTCTGTTCCAAACTGTTCCCTTATGTTATCTGGTGCTCACTTGCTACCGAAAAAGACTTATAGAAAGTTTGGTGAAGCAGCTTGTTATGTCACCGACAGTTTGAAACAAACTCCCACCTCAAAAAAGACAAGCAACTTATGTTGACGGTTTTAAGAAACTGAAAATATTTTTTATGATATTCTACGTTTGGATATCATTGTTGTTATATTTCTCATAGTTTTTATAGCATTTGGGTTTTTCACTTTTTAAGGCCATTGTGCTCTAATTATATTCCCTATAGCAGAGTACTATTCCTTGGGGTGTTGCTTTAACTACCTGATGGAGGGTTTATGTTGAATACTGATGTCCCTTTGACTGGGATAGAAAACAGAGTTTGTGGTAAGCAGAGGGTTTGCAGGGGAGATGTCTTTGCGAGAAGTGTTGCTGAACAGGAGAAGATGATGCAGCTTTCTCCCACATCTTTAATTCTACTATGTCACCCCTTTAAGAAACTAAACTATAAATACAACTTTACCTAACCTTCATTTCTTTTTATAACCATTAAGTAGAACTAAGACCAACATTAAGCACAAATACTTATACACTACAGACTTTGTTGTAATTAGTGGTCGACCGATATGCCAATATTTAGACTGCAGAACGGTATACAGTATATAATGCTGATATCATGTAGTTGTTGTTTTGACATCTAATAAAAAACAGAAATTTAAAAATAATAATAAGAAATAATACACAAATAATAACAAACTGCGGTCCCAGCTGGTGCTAGCCTCGGGTCCCCCGCTGGAGGTAGATGTCTTGGAATTGGACTATAGGGAAGATGAAGATGGCGCCTCGGAACTCCTCATATCAGAGGATGAAGAGGAGGATGACATCTTCATTACACCTGCCCGGACTGCAAAGCCCACGGCCTCCATCGCCTTACGGGGTGGTGAGTATAGTAGCACACCAGCTTCTCCCTCCCCCAGCTCTGACATGCACGATGTTCGCAAACACGCGGTGGCTCAACTTAGCCAACCTGTCAGACAGAGAGAAGGACAACGTCGTGGACATGCCTATTGTCCCAGAGGAAGTTTTGGCTCTGTATGTGGCATGCGCGGCTTTGCTGTCCTGATGAAATAGAGTGCCTTTCCCTAGATAAACTTGTCTGCCAATAACGGAGCAACCATTTCCCTATGGGAAACGAGACATCAAACGAAATATTATGAAAGAGAACTTTAGGTTATTTACATAACCCCGGTTCTCTGAGTAATAAGGGTGAAATGTCTCACCAGACAGCCCTTATTGCTTGGGCGAGTGAGAAGAGTGCATCCCATAGTGAGACATCTCACTCATATTACTCAGAGAACCGGGGTTATGTAAATTACCTCAAGTTTTCAAAATATTCCATTGTCACATGGACTAAAAGGCTTCACAATTGCCGGGCCATACATCTCACCTGAGCAGCTGCTAAACCTGTTGCTTTTTTTTCAGCCCATGTTAACATGTTGGAGTTGCAGTCATAACAGCACTATCATTGAATGATGTCCAAATGAAGCTTCATGAAGCAGTTTCATTATTTTCAATATTTTCCACCAGATGGAGCTCTCTGTTTAAAGAAGGGTTGAAAACTCACTGAAGAACCATTCATTGAGCCCTTTGCTCTAAACCAAGAGCTCCATCTGGTGGGCTCAACAAATACAACTAATGCTTCATGAAGCTTAATTAAGACATCAATAATATCACTACAGTTTCAATGTGTATAAATGGCGATATGTCACAGACATGAAGAAATTGTAGATATTTGTACTTAACTGTTTTGTTTCTGTGGACAGAATCTCAAGCGTCTCTGTCTAAAATAAATATAAATTACATTTAAAATGAAATTAAATTAAACATTTTATTATTTACAGCAACTATCATAGGCAAAACTCAATGTAAAGAATGCAGCAGCACCTGATGTGACTGCTATACAAGTTTTTGAAGCTCTGTGAGCAAGTTTAGCTGGTTGAAGGTTGCTTCTGTGACAGTGATTTATGTAGAATGGTTAGATGAACGCAAGGAAGAGCACTGACATCGTTTCACAGCAACCACATAAAAGGCTGTTTGCAGATGTGTCTGCAGACTTCTTTATTCATCAACCTTGTGAGCGTAGGTATCTGACAATACAGATCTCATCTTATCTCAAAATGTCAATAATAAGCCCAATATAAATGGCTGACCAATTAATCGGTCTGGCACTAATAACTGCAATAGATCAGATCACCTTTAGATATGGCTGATTTAACGATGACAACAACTCATCATAATGCTTAAAATGTCTCCTCAACCCCAATACCACGGAGAAAGCAACCACGGACCGAGGCTAATACAAAAACTAAGAGCAAACTGCCCCAAGACACAGGGATTCTACTAGAGAACAGATTTGCTCCACTTGAGGCTAAACCATATGCTAAAGGGCTACAGAAAGAGCTAACCATGGGCCTAAAACTCTGATAGTTTGTGAAGGAGCTGTGAATGAGATAAAACACTTTTGCAGCAAAAACACCAAGGTACTCTGTTCTCCGAATGACATTGTGTCTGATGTCTCTAAGAAGATCCTTAAGATTGCTGCTGAGCATCCCACTCTGAAGTCTCTCATCATCCACACAGGAGCCATTGATGTTGTGAAGCAACAACTGGAGGTATTAAAACAAGATTGTATTGATCTGATAAACAAAGTTCAGTGTTTAAATACTGAAGGGTTTTTTCAGTGGACCTCTACCAACAGTTTGGCGAGAAGATGAGAGATTCAACAGGCTTATTATGCTAAACAGATGGCTCAAAGACAAATGTACTGCTCAATCAATGAACTTTATTGTCATTTTCAACATGTTTTGAGAACGCAGGCATCTCTTTAAAGCAGATGGATTTCGGCTTAACAAGTCTGGAGTACAGCTGCTAAGTTCCAACATTTTTTATTTTTTGCATCAGGCACTGGCAGTCTTGACTCCCCATTTCTGGATTTCCCCAACAGGATGAAGGGCCTTGTTAATACTGGAATCCAACTAACACCACGCCAGGATCTAATTTTTCCCCCATTATCTTCCCACACCCTCCCACTCCACCACCTTGTTAACAATCCTCGACCAAAAGTCATCAAGCCCCCCCACCTCCTCTGAATCATCATATCATTGAGTCTGACTGATATGTGCCGGGTCCAGGCTGCAATACTGAATGTTCTTCCCCAGGAAAAGTCAGGGCCCTATGGAGTTCAGGCAGCCTAATAAGGTTAACACTAACAAAGTTAGTTTCTCAATATGTGATCACTAGCCAACAAATCCTTGTTAGTAAATGACATCATTATGACTTATAATCTAGACTTTTTATTTCTTAGTGAAACGGGGCTGACTAAATGTAGCTGTAGTACCATTCTCAATGAGGCAGCATCAATAAATTTCAGTTTTATGAATAAGTGTCGAAGTGGTAAAAAAGGCGGGAGAGTTGCTGCCCTTTTTAAATCTGTATTTCAGTGCAAGGAAACTATATTTGGTGATTTTAGCTCTTTTGTATATCTCAGTTTTTAGTAAAGGTCGAGACAAAAGTTCTCTTCCTAATTATTTATAGACCACCAAGATACCCAGGAAAATTATTTGATGAGTTTGCTGAACTGCTGTCAGTTGTCTGCACTGACTACAACTTTCTTATCATAACAGGGGATTTTAACATTCACATAGACAATAACATGGACTCAAATGCCAAAGAACTTTTCTTGACACTTTTGGCCTCTTCCAACATGTGAATAGGCCCACACATACTCAAGGACACACTCTGGATCTGGTTATCTCTAAAGGTGTTGACATTATTTCTTTTGATATCAAGGACTTTGCTCTTTCTGATCATTTCTGTGTGTTCTTTGACTTACAGATAACTCCAATCTTTCAGTTACCCTCTGTGTCTGTTAAGAAAAGGTTCATAAATGAGAATACCAGTGTTAAGTTTAGGGAAGCTATAGCAATATCACCAAGTGTGAGTGCAGAGACAGTTGAGGAACTACTGGATTATTTCAACTGCAAAATCTTAAATGGCAAGGATACCATTGCACTGATAAACTAAGATGACCTTGACCAGACAAAGAACACCATGGAGGAACATTATGATGGTAAAGACTCTGAAAATAGAATGCAGGAAATCAGAGCGTGAATGGAGAAAAACTAAACTTCAAATTCACCATTACCTCTACAAACAAAGTTTTTGCAATTTTAACCAGCCATTCAAGACTAGACAGCAAAAATATTCTGAAATAATTAATAAGAACATCAAAAACACTCACGCTCTGTTTTCTATGGTTGATAAGCTTACAACCCCTCCAAAAGAGATTGTTTCAGAACTCTCCTCCACAGAAAAATGCAATGAATTTGCTGGCTTTTTCAATTCAAAAATCAAATCTATAACGCTAAATAGCCACACAAACCAGCAAAATAATACATGATGAAATCCCTTAAATCACCTAGGAATAAATCAACTGTAATGTCAGAGTTTAATACACTTGACCAAAAAACGGTAGGAGAAACTGTTCAGCATCTTAAATCATCGACATGTTGTCTTGACACAGTGCCATCTGACTTTTTTTTAAACTATTGTAAGCTCTGTCCAAACAGATCTGCAGCAAATAATAAATTGCTCACTTCAACCAGGCGCATTTCCTAAACCCCTAAAAGTAGCTGCCATCAAGCCACTCTTTAAAAAGAGAACGTTGGATACCACCATTTTAACCAACTACAGACCCGTCTCAAATCTCCCCTTTATAGCCAAGATTGTGAAGAAAGTGTTTTATAATCCACTCAGCAACTTCTTAAACTTCAGTGGACTTTTTGACAAATTTCAATCAGGCTTCCGACCTCACCATAGTACAGAAACAGCTCTTTTTAGAGTGTTAAATGACATAAGCTTGAACATCAGTTCTGGTCCAGTTGGATCTCAGTGCTGCCTTTGACACTGTGGATCACAGTATACTGTTGAACAGGTTGAAAACCTGGGCACGGCTCAGCGGGACAGTCCTAAAATGGTTCAGGTCCTACTTGGGGGAGTGGAGTAATTTTGTGACCATTGGTAGTTATCAGTCCGATCGAGTGGCTATGACATGTGGAGTTCCTCAGGGGTCAGTCCTCGGACCCCTTCTGTTCAACTTATATATGCTGCCTTTGGGTCAAATTCTGCAGAATTCTAATGTCAACTATCATAGTTATGCAGATGACACACAGATATACTGTATCTTGCACTGACTTGAGTCATTATGTCATTGTTTAGAGCAAGTCAAAAATTGGATGAACCAAAATTTTACTTCAGTTTAATTGGAAAAAAACTGAGATCATTGTTTTTGTCAATAAAGAGAAGAGGGTTGCTTGTAAGTAAACACCCTGAGTCACTGTCTTAAGACACTAAAGACGGAGTCAAAACCTTGGCGTGCTGATAGACTCAGATCTGACCTTCAACAGCCGAATCAAATCAGTCACCAAATCAGCCTTTTATCAACTTAAGAACAGATCCAGAATTAAGGGTTTTATGTCCCAAACTGATCAGGAGAAGCTGATGCTTTCATCTCCAATAGACTGGACTACTATAACAGTCTTCTGACTGGACTCCCCCAAAAAGGATCAAACAGCTGCAGCTCGAGTTTTAACCAGAACAAAGAGATCTGATCACATCACCCCAAATCTTAAGACCTTACATTGGCTCCCAGTCAGCTACAGAATAGATTTCAAAGTTCTGCTGCTGGTTTACAAATCACTGAATGGTTTTGGTCCAGAATACATGAATGACACATTAGTACAGTATACGCCCAGTAGAGCTCTAAAATCCACTGACTTAGGTCAGATAGTGGAGCACAGAGTTCAAACTAGACATGGTGAAGCAGCATTTAGCTGTTATGTTGAACACAACCTGAACAAACTACCAGCAGATCTGAAATCAGCCCCAACTGTGAGCACTTTTAAATCCAGGTTGAAAACATTTATCTTTTCATGTGCTTATAGCTGAGCTCTTTTTAATAATTTTAAACATTATCTATTTTCTTTTCCTTTACTGTTTTTATTCTTCTTTGCTTCTGCTTTTAACTGCGTTTTTGGTTTTAATGCTGTTTTTAAATAAATGTTTTGTCTTTATGTAAAGCACATTGAGTTGCCTTTGTATGAAATCTCATCTTCAACCACTTATCCGGGGTCGGGTTGCGGGGGCAGCAGCTCTAGCCTCAGTATGAAATGCACTATATAAATAAAGATGCCTTGCCTTGCCTTACATATTTACTTGCTTATGTTCATTACTGACCCAACCCTCTGCAACGTTATCCTTCTGAAAAGATTATGAGCTAAACATTTTGTTGCCTAAACCAAGTTTTTTTTTTTTCTCCGTCCATTCATGTATGCGTCCGTCTGTCCCATTCTTGTGAATGCAATATCTCAGGAACCCCTGCTGGGAATGTCTTTAGATTTGGAACAATGGTCCACTAGGACTCAATGAAAAACTGGCTAGATTACCAACGTAAAATAGAATGCTCATATATGTATTAACAATCCCATCTGTTGTTTTGGTATGAGGACGTGTTGGACAGACAGAAGTCATATTTTACACCGCTGCTCCAGACCTTTATCATATTGGTGTTGACATAGAGGTCATATCAGACATGTGAACAAACAACAAAAAGTTGAAGGTTCAATCCCGGGGACGGGCAGGATAAATCTGGGTGGGGAAGTAAAAAAGCAGCGCTTGCCCCACCAGTGAGGTGCACTTGAGCAAGGCCCTTAACCTCAACCGCTCCAGGTGTGAGTATGCAACTGTGTGAATGTGATCAGGGTGTTCCTGAAAAAGAGAGCTTTGCTCTCAGTGTATTCCCCCTGAATAAATAAAGGTAGATTAAGAGTTTTGTTCCCAAAACATAATTTGTACCTATAGAGCAGACTTGGTAGACTAGACTTAGACTTAGACAAACTTTATTGTCATTCACACACATTTTCATGTATACAAACGAAATTCCGTTGCAAGGCTCCAGAAACCACCAAAAAATAATACAATATAAAAGGTAAATATAAAATATAAAAGGAGGCAAGATATAGACATATCTACAACGAATAAAATATAAAATATAAAATAAAATAAAATATAATATAATATAGCATCTAAATTGACAGAGTTGACAGCTGTATTAGGCAACAATTAGATTACTATGATATGCAATACTATGAATAATACAAAATGATGTTCATATCGAAACCTGTTACTCGAGTACTTTGGTTAATTCATGAAGAAGCTCATGTCAGAGAAGCAGAGGAAACACCAGGTAAGTGAATGTCCCTAGCAATCAGAAACATCTTTAATAAAATTCTCAGGGAGAAAGGCAGAGGATAAGGCTTAAGAGAGGCCACATGCCGGCCCCCAAATCATTACATTCACTATTGACATGTTCGCCCTCTCCTCTCTCAAAAACATACAGTACACACACACACAAGCTTGACACATGAGCCAGGGTTTCACATAAAATGCCAAAGGAACCCTAGCACAAACACTCCAAAGCAAACAATTAAAAAAAAGTACACAGGTTGTCCTTCAGGTGAAAACTGCAAACACATTACTTTTTTTGCAGCGTAAGTACGAGTTATGGCTACTACTGTGCCTTTTTGCATGGAGCACAAAATGTTTTGACATTCACACGGCAGTGTTTAGTGGTTAAGTGTGCGGACAGTTAATGCAGTGTGTTAAGCTTTGGCCTTGTGGAAAGAAGCAGTCCTTAAAACCCACTCTTTAGAAGATGGCCTAGTCAGACAGAGGTTGTAATTAAGGGATCCATTTTTAACAGAAGTGCTCCACTATGCAGCGAGGGGAAGTCATTGTCCCCTCAGCCTCATGCATTAACAATGAAAGCCATCTCACTGATAGGAAAGGACTGTGTGGCAATCTGTAGAGTGACATATCCCACCCATTCATGTGGCACTGAACATTACCCTTATGTGCTGACAGACTGCACATAAACACTCCAAATGATGTGAATGCAGTTCATTAGGAGTGTGTTCAAGTGCATATTCAGCTGATTGGGTAACTCAGCATAAAAGTGTTTGTAACTCAAATGTTGTGCTGTAATGGATTATACTGAGCTTTTTTAACATTTTAAAAGGAGAATATTGAAAATATGTTTTGGGGGGAAAATAAAATTTACATATAGTACTTTTACTTCTACCATAACATTTATCTGACAGCTAGATTTGTCAAGATCTGATTCTGTCAGTACCCTCCTCTCTTCCGTTATGTGTGAGTTTGTCTCCCCCTGTCTGTGTTTCCCTGCATGTTCTCTCCCTTGTCTCTGTGTAGGTCCGGTAGGCGTTCCCCCAAGCTGCAGCCTGTTATGCTGATTACCCCAACACCTTAAATACCTGAAGCTGACAGGCATGCAGCGCCGGACCGTCGTCGACCCTGTATTGGTAAAACTATTCCCCCCAGACTGGCATCCCCTTTCTCGTTGTGGTTTTCACGCTCCCCGTAGTAAGTTGATTAATCGTGTTTGTTTTCTGTTCTCTCCGTGGTTTCCCGTGTTCCCGTTTCCCGTCCGTCTCCTGATCTTTCGTCGTCTTCCTGTTCCTATAATTCCCTTCTTCGTTTAGTTAGTCTTTGTGTTTGTATATCTGTAGTGTTTTTGCGTTTGTCCGTTTATTATATTTAACGTTTATTTTGTACTTTACCTTTTTGTCTGTCTGCATTGGGTCCACCTTTTTGTGTTATACCTGAACCGTTCATGACAAGATTATTGTTTTGAATAATTATCTAACAGTAATTCTGTACATTTTACATTCTCCAAAAACTGCTAACACCTGCAAACAATATTGAGTTCTAAAAGTCATAAATTGAACAAGTGGTGAGATCATTCCAACTTATTCAACTGGTTTTAGGAACGAGTTGACATTTTTCTTGATTCTTATTCTGTCTTCTTACAGGATTGTCATAGCCTTGCAAGACTATATTGATCTCACAAGCTCCATTGTATTTTACTCGCAGATCAGTCTGGTAACATGCGGCAGAGAAGATTTGTTTGCAGAGGAACCAATCAGCATTGGTTTTGAGGCGGATTTAAGTGTGACGCAACAAGAAGCAACTGTTCAGTATAAACAACATGGCGGCTGAGATGACGGATAAGATGACCGCAGCTATCGAGCAAGCCGCTTGCTAACGCTTTTTTCTCTTGGATGTTACTGATTAGTAGTGATGTCAAAATGAAGCTTCATGAAGCATTAGTTTTATTTGTTGAGTCCACTAAATGGAGCTCTTTGTTTAAAGAAAAAAGCTCAATGAATTGAAATTCGGTGTGTTTTCAACCCTTTGTTGAACAGAGAGCTCCGTCTATTGGACTCAGAAAATAAAGAAAATGCTTCATGAAGCTTCATTTGGACTTTTACTAGCCTTCACCATATGATGGAGATGTGATACTGGCATACCCCACTGTGGCGATGTTGGTCAGGATGGACTCGATTGTGATTCTGGAGTTTTGGAGGTAGTTTATCCCTCTTTAGTTTCCTCAGCTTTTCCACTGACTCCCCCATAGACTGTATAAAAAATGGATGTAGCCGCTCCGCCGGGGTCCTTTCTCTTAAATTGATCCAATTGTTCAATTGTTACCATCTTGTCAGACTTTGACTTCGCCTTATTTTCTCTTTTCAAAAAAGGGCATTGATGTGATATTGGGTGGAGGGAGATATGTCCATCTGACTGACGTATATCTCCGAGGTGACGTTAGGGCCAGGGGATAGCTGTCACTCAAGAGGCCGCACCCTTAATTATTCATAAACTTTAACCTCCAATAAATTAAAACTAGCCCGGTACAAAAATACCCCCCCCTAAGTGTTGTCATTGAGATATAACCTAAACATACAGACTAGAATGTTATTTGTACCAGGCCTTAAATAGGTTTAATTAAGCTGTTTAACATGGGGAGTCAATGAGAAAATGCTCTATTATGCAAACTGCCCATAGTGTCCACTCGGAGAACTGCAGTTTTTGGCAATTCCTTAGTGGATCCAGGAAGGAAGGAAGTCGCTGTGGTGGGGGCTTAGTCTTCCCATGTATGTTGAGGGGGACGTGCAGTACCACCTTAGTCCTCAGGAAGTCAATGATCATCTCCTTTGTTTTGGAGGTGATGGGGACCAGGTCATTTGCTACACACCACCGGGTGAGATGACGCACCTAGCACCTGAAACCATCTCGTCCTCCTCCGACGAGATCAGGCCCACTATGGTCTTGTCATCAGTGAATTAAATCATGGTGTGGGGGTGCAGTCATGCATGAATAATGTGAAGGGCATAGGACTCAGCCCATTGCCCTGAGGGGTGCCGGTCCTGAAAATGAGGGTGGAGGAGATGTTGTTACCTACTCTGACTTGCTGTGGACGGTCAATGATGAATTCATTGAAATTCCCTTGGCAAAAAGAAAGGTCTGAACTTTACCACCAGGAGCTCTGGCTCAGGGCAGCAATGTTTCTCCACCATGTACACCATATTGCATCATGTATTGTTTGCAAAGATATGCACGCTTCCCCCGATTCTGCTTCCTTTGCTTTCCGCCATGCCACCTTGTTGTTATGGCGACTAGTCCAAGAGTCTCTGAGGAACAGAGAATCTCTGGCAGTAGCAAAGTTGTGTCAGCTTCAGGGACTGTATGATGATAACTGTGAATGATCATAACTAATACTGATATTGGCTGCTGTCTTGCTTGGTAAAGCTAAAAAGTACACAAACAATAAAAAAGAGCAGAGCCGCTGCTGCTGCTGTTGTCGAGCAGGAGTGGGTCAATGCAGCGAGAGCTAGTCATCTAGTGACACCACAGAGTCATTGATGTAGGAGACATTGATGGGAGATGCCTTGCATGGAAGGAAGAGCATCTCAGTCTTGTCCACATTGTGGCAGTGTGTCGACATCCACTGAGAAATGTCAGCCAAACATGCAGTTATTCGTGCTACCATCTGAGTTTCAGACCGTGGAAAGAACTAAATTAGTTGTGTATCATCTGCATCACTGTGGTAGAAAAGGCTGTGGTAGGAAAAGCCATGTGATCCCAGTGACTGTTAGCTAGTTATCTTGGTGGCTTTATTGACACACATTTTTGCATGTAATACTGCTACAGAGCAGCCCTCCGCGGTTCCCGGGTTCGGGTAAGCTTAATATAAAATATCACAGGTTCGTGCAGGAAGGTCAAAAAGTGACAAAGCAGGAGTTATTAATACTTCACAGAAACATTGCATGGAATAGTCCACCTTCTATCCCCCTCTCTGTCAGTCTCTCAAATGCACTCGGTCTTCTCTCTCCTCTGTTCTACTATAATGCATAAAGTTTCATAAGGTCTCATTAACAAGATGCGGTCATAATGGGTCGGTTGGGTGTGGGAATTAAAAAACACTGACCTGAGCATCACTATGCTCCATATTTCATGACAAAATGCATCAATATATCAAAGCATAGGTTTTAGAAAAGTGTGTAAGCAAATCACTTAGTAGTGTGCCTGTGTGTATGTGTTTGTATGTGAGAATTTGCCAGGGTACAAATTGCAGTGAAAACCTGGTCTGGGATTTAATTGATATAGTTATTCTCTCAATAAACAAGCTGAATGGATTTGATAACGATGCATTGTCTAAAATTACACCATGATAAAAAGTGCCTCAATATTAAATGTGTCCTTTCCTCTAATAATGAGATCTCTAGTGGTGAAAATGCCCCCTGTGATGATGAACTGTCTCTGCACTTGCCTCCATCCTCATTCTGAAATGTGTTTTGGCTAAATGTTTCTCTGCATTTCTGGCATTCTGCCAAGTCATGTTACAGCAAATAAGATGGAGCAGAATCTAACCAGTAGTTGTCTGTGTACCTTCTTAATATAATATTTTAGATTTATTAAACAGATCATACATACCAAGAACAGGCTATCTTCATTCAGTGTTTGTACATATACCTACCAAAGTGATGCATTGTAATACATATGTTTCCATGTATTTATTACTGTAGAATTGTCACCTGGAGAGAACTCAGAGAAAGAAATCAGGTAACATAGTATTCGGGTCCACGTAAGGGAGGCAGGTCGAGGTCATGGATGGGCCAAAATATGGATCACTTTACATTTTCTTCAGAGCTAAGTTACCAACATCACAGGACACACTGCATTTGTTTCCAAGCAAATTAAACAAGGGAGGTAGTGGCAACATATTTTATATCTGTTGATTTTCATATAAACATGTAGATCAATCCTGTCAGGCTGGCTCTCCTCAGTTACTTGTTCATATCGTTAGCAACATGGCTACCGCGAGCAGGCAGGCTACTATAAGAAACAATAAGAATAAGAATTCCACTTTAAACCAGCAACTCTGATCTAAGCTCTGATAAAGGCTGAGATCAACTCATGGTAGTATTAATAAGGAGGCAGATTTTGTTACTTACTGGTCTAGCTTAATAGAAAGAACGGTTTTATCAACCTCGCTTACTCCGTCCGCGGGGCTCATTTTTCTTTTTCTTTTTCTAACATCAGAGTTTCCGTGATTTATGCTAACTTTACCTGACGATAGCTTCTGTGAGCCGTTTGGTTGACTTGCCTTTAAGTGAAATGCTAAGCAGTGATGCAGTTTATTGTGAAAAGTAAGAGGGCAGTAGTGAAGCTGTGAAGGGCTGCTGTAGATCGTTCGTTTGGACTACAAAGCCTCTGTGTCATTATTTGATTACCTTTTTAAGTACAGACACAACCAAGTCCTCTTCCTTTGTGCAGTAAATGAAGAGTGGTCATTTTCCAAGGAGTCCAGCCAGAATTTCATAGTGGAAGTGAGGCTGATAGAAAACCCATCCAAACATCGGAAGGGTCATTCTTCTAGAGCCATAACTCTGTGCAATCAAGTTACTTCATAATGATAAATTAAAACAGAAAGGTTATCTGTGGTGACTTTAACAGGTTTGTAGTTAAACTCAAACACAACTAAAAACTCATTCTACCACCACACCTATTCCTTTCTCAAATTTAACTCTTACCTAGAATATACATCACTTCCAGAAAACAATGAATCTGTTTTGACAGAATATTCTGTGGATTACCTCAGCTAAAACACAAAAACACTGACATTAGGGTGGCATTCATTACCGAGCCTGTCTGTAGCTGGTGAGCAACCGACATCATCTTCACTTCACCAGTTCAACTAACTATAGTGGTTCACTGCAGTGCGTTGCTATAGAAAAAAACACTGATGCATGAAACTTCCAATCAGATTCATTTACTTATAAATCTGGAAACCCCGCACATGAACTCATTAATGAGACTACGTTGCGCATACAAATACTATAGGCAAAAGTGCAGAAGAAAAGTGTCAGACAAAACATCATTCTACGACTATATAGAAGTCATACAGTACAGAATTCCATCATAATGTTCACCCAGGCTGCATGGTGTACAATAAGACTGTATATAGGGCATTGCAGCAGTGCAATGAACCACAGTATCGATATACTACAGTGTTGCTGTAGAATAAAATGTAACCATAAAGCACAGCACATCCACTGACTGGCTGCAATGAGGAAAATAACCAGCGGACACCGACAGGGCTAATAATGGCTGGGGCTCTGCATCCCCTGGCTTAAAAATATAATGTCTGTGCACCGGGGTAATGCTGGCGCTTGTGTTGCCAAACACTGGTGTGCCATTATCACTGCCTCCAGAGTGGCAGCGAGGCAGGGACATTTAGCAGGGTGTCAAGCTCGCTGGAGTCGTCTATCAAACAGCAGCGACCAGAATAAAGGCTCCGTCAGAAATACTGACAGCTGTAATATTTCACCTGGCCCTGGAAGCCATTCCATCAGCCAAAACAAAGATGCAGAAAAATATTTCTTCTCTTAACCCCCCCCCCGAATATATATGAATATTTATTTTGGGAGGTCATTTCCAACACAGTTGTTTTTATTGTTGGGCTAATGTGGATGAAGTTAGGAGAGCAAATTTATTTTATGCTGCCTTGGAGTAGGTTCTCTCATTAAGTTGAGTATTTTTCGCTTCAGTTAATTTATTCATTATATTGGCTCCGATAAAGAATTTTCAATTTTGGCTAATTCTGTCTGGCAAAAATTGAAAGTGTCTTCAAAGCATGACTGCACCTTCGGCTGTGGATGTTATCCACAGAAGTGCAGTCTTGTAATTGCAAAAGTAACGTAATTTATAGCATCTGCACTGAAAAACAAGAGCACAACTGAAATTTTCAATGCAAGGAAGTCATACATTGACAGTGTCACGTCTTTCAACTGAATAGATTTCTCGTCTTTAAAGGACAGATGCACCTCAGGCATCACTTACTTTAATTCCTGGTTTGAATATTGTATCATGTATCATCTGCTAGTCTCCATCCTTAAGAGCCCAGATGCAGTGTGTGAACGGTGTCATGGCCGGGATGGTTAAGGTCATAGATCATTTCTAATTGATGTCAGTGCTCAAATCACTGGAGATTGTAGCCAACCATTTTTCTTCATATATACTGAATGGTCCATGTGTTATGATTATATGTTTGTAGCACAGGGCATATTGATGCCTCTGGCCAACCGCTGAAACTGTAAGTACACAATATTGACTCTGTGTAAATCAATACTAATGCATGCAACATGCATGCTACCAATCTGTCAGTGTTCTGTCAGTATTTATAACTTCATGGATCCATCTGCTGCCAAAGTGCAATGAAGACTGAAACCATAATCTATCATTTAACACTGTCATTCTGATGGCAGGCTAATGGCAGCTGATGACCTGGCACTGATTGAGTGGACCAGGGAAATAGTGTAGCTTACTCATGTGCCACTTCCATTTTGTATGTATTTATATAGAGCCTTTCAACAACAAGGTCATTCAAAATGCCTAAAAATAATAATACAACAAAATGAAGAGATATTTAAAGGCACCATCTTGAAGTTTTGACCATCTGTTGCGCTATAGAGCAATGTCTTTACAAGTTGGCCTCCATCTACACTTCTACACACAAGGACACATTTTCATGACCCTGGTTTCAGAACATTCCACTTACTGATATTCGTGGGTAATAAAGCACAAAGGCAGCTGTGTGCCAACAAAGGCAGTGAAGAAGAAGACAACTAGCAAGATGGATGTAAACAATGAGGTTTTTAAAAAAATAAATACTGTATTTAGTAATATTGACTTTACAAATGTCTCATGAGAAAGGAAATGCATTCAATATGTTCTTAGACCTCAAGGATACACATATTGTGCTAAGGCTCAGGTAATTGTGTTTGACGTATTTCTTACTTGTGTGTGCAGTGTATTTAAAACATTTGATGTAAAACAGAACAGCAAGTCCCTACATATGGAGGTAGCTGCGTCCTAAAAAACTGGACTCTCACCCAAGGGAGCAGGGATCGGTTTCTGGGTAGTGGGTGTTCATGTCCTGGTGCCGTTCATGACTTTTTCTAATCCTAACTAAGTGTTTTTTTTATGCCTGACCCTACTGTAACTGTCACTTTTTGTTGGCTAAAATCCGTCATGTAATGCTATTTTGATCTGCTGTTGTCGCCAAGCACTTCTGGTCTGGAGGCAGATTTTAACGACCGACTTCCGTCTGTCGTTGATAATGATGATGATGATAATACGTTGAAATGCTTAGTAAAAACAGGAACCTAAAAGTTTGACAAGATCAGTGGGAATGAGGATTAAATGATTCAATCATGGGGCTCTTCTAGACATTCCAAATGTTCTTGGACCAAATGAATCAAAAACATTATCCACTGAATTACAGTTATTCTTTGCCATGTAAGTTGCATTTCCACTGTTTAGTAACTATGTGAAATTGCTTCAAAGCCTGGCGTGCTTCGAGAAATGAGTGGAAGTGGGCTGGTTTATATTCATATCATAACTAATAAGGTTGGTAAATATGGACAAGTTTCTCCTTTCCTAGTAAAAGTTATAGAGGGAAATTTTTTTCTGACTGTATTTTCTGCAATTTTCAGTCTGCCATAAAATGCATCCCCTCTCTTTAATGCACATATCATGTCCTATCAAGTGTTTCATTTAGGGTTTTCTTCAGATCATAACTAATAACTAATAACATTTTTTCCTTCCTAATTTATAGGGTAATTAAATGGTTTCCGACTGTGTTTTATCCACAGTCTAGAGGGGTCTTATCTCCTCAGCTCTGACCCAAGCACAGGCATCTGATGCATGCGCTTCATACACACACCCGATCGGCAACTTGCCAAAGCTTCTTTTTTTTTTACGTTATCCTCGGTAATGTCACAAGTAAGAAAATCCTTTCTTTTCTTTTTTTTAACACATGAGCGATAGTAAATAGTATTTATATTTAGGCAATACTTAACAGTGCTGATTGAGTACTGAAATGGATAACTAACTTTACTCATATGTTCACCTGTGTCAGCCTCACTCATTTCCATCGTTCCGATCATGATTGTGATTTTTTAAATTATAGAAGGGAATTCACTGTCACTCTTGGCAAACTTGTAGGTCTGTGAGGATGTTTGAGGTGGAATAGTTTGAGTCAGGACTCTGACCTGGCAACACAAACCTGATCGTGTATGAGCAGCAGCCAAATGCCTTTGGCTACGGTAAGCAGGAGGCTAACGTATTAGCAACTTCGTACAATGTGTGGGGCCTAGGAGAGATGCAGAGGTCTGATCTTCTCTCACATAATTTCATTTACATTATCCCTAATGTTATTATGGATGTTTTTGCCTAATACGGCCAAAAATAAGCTGCCTACTGAGCCTTTAATATATGCCACATACATGTCAAAAACTCAGTATCAAAGTATTTTTTACATTCAAATCCTAGTCTTTTCTCTTCATGGAAAAAGCAAGCTAATAGAAGTATGGAGGACGATGTAAGAGATGTGTGTTTTGATAGCAGTTGGTAAAACTAACCAGCGTTTTTAAATCAAAAACTGTGGCTGAGGTCTATTTCAGGGAGGCGTTCAGCTGACTCTGTGCAGACTTTGGCTGGAGGTTGAGAGTTGAGCTTCGGGCCGCTGGTGGCATGGGAGGACTGGGAGGGTGGGCACCCCTGACATAGTGCTGGTTGAAATTCCCTCTCATCTCTCCTTCATCATCCTCCTGATCTACCAACAGGTGAGGGAGGCGTGTGTGTGTGTGTGTGTGTGTGTGTGTGTGTGTGTGTGTGTGTGTGTGTGTGTGTGTGCAGAGCCAACAGTCCTCTGTAGCTCTGTATCATGGTAAACTCTAAGTCTGCCCACTTCTAAGCAGGCCAATCAAGTGCAAAGGATTTAATTTAAATCCCTCTTGTAACTGTACACCACCCAAATATTTCATTTCCCTGGGAAAAAAGGCACAGTACACATGTTAAAAACTCTCCAACTTCCATTGCACAGGGACTTTAAAGTATAATTCAGGCGCACAATCATCCCGTGGTAGTTTTCAGCACTTTGTCAGCTCTTTTACACTTTTTCAGCACTATGTGTAGGGACTCTTCTCATGCTACTGCAGAGGTTTGGTGTTATCTTGAGCAGTATTAGTGGTTAATAAAGACAGTTGAATGCCTTCACCGTACTGCCCCGAGCTAATCAGTGTTAGCCACATTCAGCTGTTTGCTACTGTTAGCACCTCTCCAGGATTTTTCTGTTAATAGATATTGCACGAAAAAAAACTGTCTTGATGGCTTATTTGGTGCTGAAAAAAGACCGTGGGATGATTTTGCGCCGGAAATGCACGTGCTAACATTACGCTTGTTAGGAGGTTAGCAGGTTTTCATTGACGTAAAGGAAACACTGCACAGGCCAACTGAGTCTGCTTCTGGGAGCCTGTGCCAACTTTAGATGATGCTGCCTACACACACACACACACACACACACACACACACACACACACACACACACACACACACACACACACACACGTACCTGTCATTCATCAGACCAGCAGCCTGGCTGAGTATTACCGCTGTACCTCCAGCTGCCTTTACTAATTAAAGAGCCTCAGTAATTGAGGTTTCTATTTTCACCTGAGCTCTTCGTTTTAGCATTAGTGTGAGTTAAAGGGTAGAGTAAAATGACACAGTTATCACAACTGATACACCATTGTTTTAGAGAGTGTGACACAGTAACAAGGTCAGGAGAACTAAGCCTCTGTTTACTCGTGCTGGCTGATACACAAGGAGGATATGTGCTTATTAGCAGCTCTCGTCTCTTTCTCCATGTTTCAGAGCAGGGAGTGGATATGTGTGTGTTGCTATGTTGTGAATGTGTGTATACTACTTCTACAGGTATAGGTCCGGCATGACATGTGCATGTTTACTCAGTGTTTCCACCACACATCCAAGATGATGCATAAGCAGGTCAGCATGTGAAGAGGTGCTCATCTTTCTGCTCACCTAACTGATTGTTACCCAACGGGGAGATTTGCAGGCAGTGCGTGGACGTAGCCCTCCCTCGCTTCGGAGGTGAATTGCATTAGAAAAAGATTAATTTGATTCTGTCTCTGGTGCCTCCTCAGACAAAGGTCTGCAGGAAAACAAATCATTGATCTTCCCAAGAGCAAAGAGGAGAAGCTTATTCTTTCAGTATTTGGTCTGAGAAATGGCGTGTTGTTGACCTGCAGAAGACAAACTCATCAAAGTCCTACACAGTCCATTAAATGTGTGAAATCCTTCAGACAAATACTCTCTACAACTTTCACTAACCTTGCATGTACAGTATGGTAAGTGTGTGGTCAGTGCATGGGTAAGTGCTTTTGTGCGAGGATAACTGAGTTGCCCTTGTTTGTCTTTTCATGATATAGGCTCATTGGTTGAAATGTCAAGAGCATCAGTCTACTGAGATAGCAAAGCCATGCTGCGCTTTCCAGGGCAAGGGCACCTTATTTAATATTTGTATTCCCCATAGGCAGAGATTGACTCAAATTAAATAACATCATTGAGACGTTTTTGTCCTCTCCTGTTTCTCAGTAACTCTCTCTACATCACCTCAGATGTGTGTGCAGCAAAACACAACAATGAGCTGCAGAAGGCATGACAAATCTGACAAGAAAGCAGTAATTAAAAAAGGCAGATGCTATTTGCACCTGGGTGTTAGTAGCCAACACTGCTTTTTGCACCTAGATTTGTTTTTGTTGCCTAGCTCTGATCATGTAGTTTTGATGTCTTAACCTAACCATGTACATTACATTACATTTCATTTCATTTAGCGGTCACTTTTGTCCAAAGTGACTTCCAATAAGTGCATTCAACAATTAGGGTACAAAGCAGAAGAGCAAGTTGTTAAGTAATTAATTCAAATAAGCCGATCTATAGAATACTACATATAAGTGCTTTTTTTCCCCTTTTTTTTTAATTCATCTTCATAGCCAAGGTACAGTCGAAAGAGATGCATTTTTAGCCTGCTGCCTGAATGTCAAGAGGGAACATGCAGCAAAGGGCCGCAGGTCGGGATCAAACCGACTGTCGCTGCCTCAAGGGCCTTTAGCCTCTTTACATGGGGCAACAACTCAGCCACGTACTATGTAGTTTGAATGTCTAAACCTAACCATGTAGTTTTGATGTCTAAACTTAACCATGTAGTTTTGTCTAAACCTAACCATGTAGTTTTGATGTCTAATCCTAACTGTGGTGTCTTGTTGAAAGATAAAAAGCAGATTGGTCTTCACCATTAATAACGTTGTGTTTCAATAGCTAAACAAATACAGCTAACAAAGTACTAAAATGACAACCTGGGTGAAGCATGACACTGCTCTGGTTTAATCCCACAGACTCCCTTCACTTTACACTGCCAAGTAGCTGGGAGGCAAGACATGGGAACACAGAGGAGCTGTGTTTATTCATGGACAAGCTGTAACCTCTACACTGTACATTTACTGAAAATGTCAGTCGTATTGCCTGCCTGCTGCTGGAAACTTTGAAATTCATAGACCAGATGGAACTGGAATGAACGCTGTAAGCATTCAAGGGTGACACTGACATGATGTTTGCAGTCAAGACTAATGTTTGTAGTGACACCAGCTCTTAGAATTTGTAGAATTTAAGTGCACATTAAGTGAAAGTATAATGCACTATTCCTGTATGAGTTATTAGCTCTAGTCTGGGTGCTGCTAACTGATACCCATTCTCACTTCTAAAACCAGTCTCTTCTCATATCTCGCCCTGTCATGCCAAAACACAACTTTGTGCTTCACCAGGTGTTTAAATTATGTTGGAATTTCAACTTTTTATTATTTCTAAGTCCCAACTCACCATGTCTGTCACCAGACAAACAGTATTTGGCCTTGTAGTGTATGGCTGAAACAACTAAACTAGTAAATCTAAAAAGGTACTGGTGCTGTATGCTGTGCATCAAGACAGACCCCTATTATTTCCGATATAAACGTATATTCAGTGTCAGCAAGGTGCGCAGGACAGGTCGACAGAACATGCCATTTTCCTATTTTCCAATGTCGATGGCCCAGAAAAGAAGCACTGTCCCTCTCTTGCTTGGCACATACTGACTATGGTACTTTCCCTTCTTTTGCCCGTCAGGTGATAGTACCTTTGTAACCATTCTAAAAAAGGAAGAGAAACTCAGTGGTATGGGAGAAAAATATGTTGACCTTCAAAACCGGCATCTTGAAAAACATCGCCTGGCAACCTAATGCAGTCGAGGCTGGATTCAGGTGAAGAAATGAATGAAAGAATAGGCAGAAACCAATTCCAAAATATTACAGATATATGACTAATATGCCTCAATGTGTTTGTTCCTGTTTTGTTTGTGCACATTAATTATTTACTGATGTCATTAAGCTAATACTGTCAAAAATAATACTTTTAAACAATTTTTTTTCTCTGAGCTTTAGGTGATAACATATTCAGGCAGCTTCACAGTGGAACAATAGCAATGTATTTAATACACTGCTATAACAAGTGAAAACACATTCGACAGAATGTTTCTATCACTACAGTGTTGTCTCTAGCGATCCTTTAACCTGTTTGACAAAGGTTAAGCAGCAGACTGTGCAACAGAGATGAGTAAATGTGGCTCCCATTAATTCTGCTTTAATCCGTGTGATTTTATATTGCAACTCTTAGTCCTCTGCCTCCTCACGTACCCAGTCTGATACCTAGATCCTGAATACAGACTTTGCTCTACAGTACCATAGTACTACAATACGCTATGACTCATGTTATTGCACACAGTTTTAGGACAGAGGCAGAGGGATACACAGAGGTGGTTGGATGTTTCAAAGGTTTACTGAGGCAGACCAGCGTATTGTAAGAACAGCTCTGACAGCCCATGTAAGAGGCAACAACTCCACACAGGAACTGTACTGGCTCTACATGACCAAGCAGCTAACAAACCAACAGAAATATGGTAGAGTAAAAGCAACCCCGTCGCCAGAGTGAACAAACATGGTTAGGTTTAGGCAACGCAACTACTAAGTTAGACTAAAGAAGAGATAATGGTTTGGCTTAAAATAATTAGGGCTGTTTAGTCATTTAGTTTCACTTTCACACAAAGCGGGACAAGACCAGCACATGAACCACAGTCTCGTGGGTGAAAGTGCGGCCTGTGTATGTATGACCCAACCATCCACCCCGACCTTCTCTAAGGGCAGTTTCAAGCTTGATATTTTATTTCACCTGACTTCCAGAGTACTTACTCTGAGCTGTAATATGATGTGGATGGTCAAATGCATTTCATATCAAAGTTTCTTTGGTTTGCAGAAACGTACAATGCCAGCATTTTTTTCTGGCTACTGCATAAACCTTAGCAGTCTCTAACAGAGATTCAACTGTCCCATTTCAGTTCAGCACTGAAAGCAAAGAAATATTTACCTGCAGCTGCAGAGAGAAACCCAAGGAGAACTTTTGGTGCATCATCTAAAAATGAAAATGTGTACACTATGCATCATATTATTCAGGAGGAGAGCATGAACTACAAGTGTTAAAGTCGCAGTGGGCAACATTTGTTTGATCATATTCCCTGAACACCGACACTATGCTCTGATAGAAAAACATAAATCATCCGTTTTTTGAAAAAGAAATGCGCCTCTTCGTACAGGTAGAGCTTGTTGTTTGTTTTGCAACAATCCACCGCGCCCGTATAATCCTGTCCACTCAGCACAGTTCACAGTTCATGCACACGCCACAGATCCCCCCTCCCCCTCGCACATGTTACAATATTACATGCACACGCCTAAGGCTAGGCATACGCAAAGTGACGTCAGCAGTTGCTATCTATGAGTGAGTTAGCCAGCCTACCTCCATGTAGCATGGACTCTATGCTGTTTATAGATGAGAGAAGAAACGGGAGCCTTCACAGGAATCGGTGCACATGCACTGACGAGCACTCGATGTGAGGGAGAGGAAGAGCTCGGTGGAAGAGGGGGAGGGATGTGAGAGTTGTAAACACTCGAAATTTGACTGAGTCAACTCCATCTGCCAGACTTGCCGACTGCAGCTTTAACTGAGCAAAAAAAATGTAAGATCTATAGTATACGGGATGAACCAGTATACTGCTATTTCTTTCCCATATGGTATGAATTTTTCAGACTACATCGGGGCACAACCGCAAAGAACAATTTGGTCAAGGCAATCAATTAGTGTGTTGAGAGGGCAACCCTATTAACTTTATACAATTCTCACTCATAGTAATTCCCGTTTACTTTATAAGTTTATAAGCCGTCAACCAACGGCCAGTAAAACAGTGAAGCCAAGGGGGTCAGACATCACTTATCGGAGCAATGATTAAAACACTGGATTCCAGGTAACGTTTTGTCTTACCGGAGTGAAAATTGACATAAACCTTTATCGAAATTTTATACCAACACCGATGCAAGTTGGATATAGAGCTATGTACAGTCGCCCTTCTCTGCAACGACAGACATGTGGTCGTGATGGTTTTATAATATTTTGTTATGAAATGGATGTTGTTGCCATATCTATTTTTTTTACTATGCTGTAGTGTGAACACTAAAAATGGTTTACATTCTGCAACTGTATCATATATTCTGATTCCTTTAAATAATGTCATTTTTGAGAGGCAAAACAAACCTTATAGTAATCAAAGCCTACAGTACATATGACAATAAAATGTACTCCTGACCAAAGAATAAGCCACTATGATCCTATATAAAGGCCCAATCATGCAAAATGATAAATAATAAGAAAAAAAAAACGAAATCTTAAAAAAATACCATGGTATTCATTTTTGGTCTCCATCCCATATAGGGTTCTTGCAGACTGTGCCTTTCCTCTCAGACTGCTAATCAGCTTAAGCATTTAGTCTTACTCGCTTGTACAACATGTAAGGATGGATTTTTGAACCACTAGTGTTGTGAAATGTCGTCTTTGGAGACCTCACAAATAGCAGCCATTGTTGGTTGGTGATACACCCACCTTTAAGTTCAGTGCTCCGCTTGCCAAAACATCCATCTGCATTCATAACTCACAGTAATCATGTAATGTAATCAATCCTCACACTAATTCCCATGTTAGAGATATAGAGTCCTTCTGTGTGGTTCTGTGTTGGATCAGTTTGCAGGACAGATGTTGCACCTATGAGTAACTGTCAAGTATATAATATGTTTTCACGCCATTCATTTCTGATAATCTCCAAACATCATACTTTATGGCTGCAATACAATATGGCAGCTGAATGGTGAGGCTGTGCTGTCAGACTTCCACACCAGCACATGAATGCATCACCAGGAAGGAATCACAGAACACTGACCTTTTTTTATTTAAGTTTACGATTTTTGGCCGTTTTGCCTTTATTTGATGGCACAGCTCAGGATTGACAGGACATGTAGGGGAGACAGAGAGGAAGACACGCAGCAAAGGGTCATGAGTGGAAGTCAAGCCCAGGCTGCTCGACTCAGCCAGGCAGTAACTCTTAATCCTAATCATCACCTTTTGTAGGCTTAAACCCTTCAAGTTAACAGTAGCTTTGGTGCTCAAACCTATCTGACACCAAGCAATCATTGATGTCCACTTCAGGTCCGTCCCGTCTGTTGGTAAACTTCCATTCACCTTCGTAAGATATCATACAAATTGCTGCAAAAGGAGGTGCTGAGGTGCGCACTAATGCGCATAGCGAAGACGGTGTTATAGAGATGTTTTGTAAAACAGTGTCGGTGCCTCTTAATTGAATCCGGGTTCTTCGGTTTCCTCCCACAGTCCAAAGACATGCACGTGATAGGTTAATTGATGACTCTAAAAAAAAAAAAAAAAATTGCCCGTAGGTGTGAATGGTTGTCTGTCTCTGTTCGTCTCTATGTGCCCTGTGATAGACTGGCGTCCTGTCCAGGGTGTACCCCGCCTCACGCCCGATGTCAGCTGGGATCGGCTCCAGCACCCCCGCGACCCCGACCCCGGGATAAGTGGTTGAAGATGAATGAATGAATGAATGTTTCAGCCTGAAGCTCAACAACATCAAGGAATCAACTGCCCCATAGACTAGGTGGGTGTTACACATTAGTGGTGGTTGAGGGGAGTTACCCCCTTAGTCCCCTATTAGTGAATGATGACCCAATGAAATACAGCATTGAGAACAACAACACACTGAGACTGGTATCATTCCTTGAGTGAACATGTGAACATTTATTCGTCATAGATCAACACATAGTTATTTAATGGCATGATGTATCAGACCTGGAAGTTGTAATTACTAGTGATGTCCAAATGAAGCTTCATGAAGCATTAGTTGTATTTGTTGAGTCCACTAGATGGAGCTCTTGGTTTAAAGAAAAGGGCTCAATGAATAGTGATTCAGTGTGTTTTCAACCCTTTGTAGAACAGAGAGCTCTATCTAGTGGATGCTTCATGAAGCCTCATTTGGACATCACTACTGGTAGTATGGTCATTTTGAGTGTAGCTATTCTGCTTATGAGGGATATTTGTAGATTCATCCAATTCTGAAGGTTGTACTCTTCTGTTTTGAAAAGTGGGTAAAAAATAACTCTGACCAGAGGAAATGATAATTCCTAGATATGTGATGTTACCAGTACATCGAGAGAGGGTTGTTTGGCACAGCTCGCCTCTCCTGCTCCACTCTCACCTGCAGACTTACTCTCTCGTCTCTGTCTCTCTCTATCCACCTGCTCTCTCTCTATCCTTCCAGCGCAGCTCGCCTTAACAGCAGCGCTATCTGCATCTGCAGCCTGGCTCCCCCCTCTCTGACCTTTGTACAACAGACATTGCTACAATTGTTCGCTAACGGACCTAACGCATTTTCTTTTTTTAGTAATGGTAAGCACCCTGGAGGTGGGAGGGGCCCAAGGAGACCTTTGCAGAAAAAAACAACCCTTTTTTTCCCCCACGTTCTGCTTGGGTCTGCTTGTTTTTCTCTTTCTTGAATTACTTTATTTATTTTTTCTGTTAGTTTAAAAAAAAAAAAAAGTACTTTACCTATCTACTTATGTTACAGTTACTTGGTTAGTTATTGTGACTGATGTGGGTTGTTGGGAGGGATAGCGGGATTCATGTTGATGTTTTTCTGTAGTTGTAATTTTACTCTAAAGCAGACACTGTACAACTTATATACTTTTTCTCGTGTACTTGTCTGCAAAATTGAATATAAAAAATGTCCAAGATTAAGTGAGTTAAGTAAGTAGGTAAGTAACGTGAACCAGTGCATCATAATACTGAAAAAATGCTGTTTCAAATCCCGGCTGGGGCCTTTCTGTGTGGAGTTTGCATGTTCTCCCCGTGTCTGCGTGAGTTTTCTCCGGGTTCTCCGGTTTCCTCCCACAATCCAAAAGACATGCATGTGTTAGGTTAATTGATGAATCTGAAATTGCCCGTAGGTGTAAATGGTTGTCTGTCTCTGTTCGTCTCTATGTGCCCTGCGATAGACTGGCGTTTAGTCCAGGGTGTACCCCGCCTCACGCCCTTTGTCAGCGGGGATCGGCTCCAGCGCCCCGCGACCCCGACAGGGACAAGCGGTTGAAGATGAATATAAATTGTAGGGGTCCCACAGGATTTACTTGACTAATCCATGGATGTATACAGAGATCGGGATTAGGGTTAGGTTCCGAAACACGGTGCCTATATGGCATCTATCTTCAATCCACACCGATAATGCCCGTCAGCAGAAGCTCCTGGGGAGCAGAGTGACAGCGGCTGGCAGACTGCTGCCTTGGACAACCCACCTAAATGTATCGCTGTTCAGCTCGTAGGCGGCTTCACAATAAAATCTTAAAAAAATAACAAAGTAACGGGGGCTTATATTGTGAAGAATTCATGGAAAATGTATCACCCAATCCTTCACAGTCATATGACAGGGGATAGCAGTTGCCATACCTTCGATAAATAATAATAATAATTGAATAATAATTAAATTTCCTTGCGGGAGTCATCCCAAAGGGATTATTAAAGAGAAGTCTAAGAAAGGTTTAATAATAATAATAATAATAATAATAATAATAATATAATAATAATAGGTTATTAACAAAGAGATGAAGTGTAAGAAGACGAAACTAACACCATCATATCAATAAAAAGCTTGAGATTGATCCATTTCAACTTAAAATTTGCCGGATTTAAAAAAGCCTCTCTTTAATGTTGTTGACCGTTGTTTTTATTTTATTTTAAAAGTATTGGTATCGCCACCGTTTAGGCACCAACACTGTTTTAAAATTTTTAAAGCTCTTGGTTTAAAGAAAAGGGCTCAATAATGGTGATTCAGTGTGTTTTCAACCCTTTGTTGAACAGAGAGCTCCATCTAGTGGACTCAGAAAATAATGAAAATGCTTCATGAAGCTTCATTTGGACATTACTACTGGTAGTATGGTCATTTTGATTGTAGCTATCCTGCTTATGAGGGATATTTGTAGATTCATCCAATTCTGAAGGTTGTCCTCTTCTGTTTTGAGAAGTGGGTTAAGAATAACTCTGACCAGAGGAAATGATGATTCCTAGATATGTGATGTCACCAGTACATAGAGAGAGGGTTGTTTGGACTTCCACATCCCAGCTATTAGGGCTGAGTGGGAGAATGATGGATTTAGACCAGTTGGTAGTGTAGTCTGAGATTTCAGAGACAGTATTTATGAGGCAGATAAAATAATGAAATGGTTCATGACGCTTCATTTGGATTTCATTAGTATTTACATTCCATTTGGCCACAATGTCAAATTGGCTGTGATGCCCAGTTAAGGTTGTTCAAGACCTTCTATTAGAATGTGAAGGAAAATCAGCAAATATGTATTGTTAATGCAACAAGCTTGAAAAGAAATGGTGACTGAGAAACACATATGTGTTTAAGTAGAATATTGTGAACAGTAAGTGAATTATTTTAGGTGACAGGAAATAATGAGTTCAGATTGTCTTTTCTTGTCTTGCCTGGTTGCTTTTGTGTGTTTCTGAGACACAGGGGGCTGCAGAACACAAGTTTGTCTCCCACAGTGTGCTATGTCACAAAGGCCCTCTAATAGACAGCCGTTGTTTGTCTCTTATCAAAACAAAACCGAGCTCCAGTCAATAGATGGTTGTTGCACATCCAGCTCCCCAGAGCATTACCTGCTGAGTTTTTTCTAAAAACTGAGTCACGTACAGAGGTCAGAGAGCAGATCGCACGTTCTGTTATTGCTTTGTCTTTACGGGTAATTTGATCACAAGACACACACACACACACACACACACACACACACACACACACACACACACACACACACACACACACACACACACACACACACAGACACACACACACACACACAAACACGCATGCACGCACACACACACACACACACACACACACAAACACACACACACTCACACACAAACACGCATGCACGCACACACACACACACACACACACACACACACACACACATCTGCTGTCTCCTCCACAGTGTCAGCAGCCAACAGTTTCCCAGCCATGAATGAGGAGTGAGCGACGTGGCTCACATTGAAGACAACCAAGGCTGAACCCCTCCCCTCAAATCCTTTTCTTCACAGCCTCCGATGTATTCATCAAATGTCAAGCAGCCAAATTGCTCTTTTCCTGCTGTAGAGGGCTCTCAGAATTGGGCAGTAGGACTGCAACAGTGAGGCAGGCAGCTTTAACCTAGATGGACGAGCACCCAGGACACAGCCTGTAATTTAGATTTCATTGTGATAGTGGCACAGGTACAGCAGAGGGTGAAAGGTAGTCTGGGAGGAGGAAGACGTTGGAGAGCTGTGATTGATCACCAAGGGTGGTGCTGCACGGTGCTGAGGGGGAGGGCAAAGGAGGAGATGGTTGTAGCAGATAGTAATTGACAATACAGGGAAATGGGGAGAAAAAGAAGGCAGGTGAATGCAGGTTCCGTGGAGGCTCAAAAGAGGCAAGGTTCCTTGGGGTGTGAGGGCTGCTGAGTACCAGAATGAAAAGTTAGAGTGGATCAGGACGGACACTGATGAAAATGGATGGTGAGGAGAGGGCTGGAGAGGTTTCTGAAAAGGGGTACTGGTGATGATGGCCATCAGAGAGGATGCTCTGTGTTCAGTAGCTGATTTTACACCGTTGTAGAACAAGACTTACGTCATCAGGAATCTTTGGCTAGTGACAGAGCTATAAAAATCAGAGTATAGGGATAAGTGTAACATCACTTCCCTCAGATAAGGCTGAAAAGTGGTCAAAGCATGTTAATATTCTAAATGGTTATTTAATAAGCTATGCAAAATAAGTCAAGCGAACAGTGAGCAGCGTACATAGGAATCCTATTAAAACTTGGCCACCTCTCAGCTCTTTCCTCTGATCCGTCAAGCTGCAAACACTAAGCCTGTTCCCAGATGTACTTTTTTTCCTATGCTAAAGGTCTGGATGTCATCTCTTGCAGCCAGTTGTTAATTAGATGTTGTTAAGCTGTCCACTCTTCCACAGCCTTATCAGCTAAATTGTCTCATTAATGAGATTCAACCTTCTATACGATTTAATCTTGATATTCCAATGTATTCATTCTTCACAATTTTTTGCTAGAACTGCGGACCTTTTCCAACATCATGAGCTAAAAAAAAAGGACATTTTGTTTCTTGTTCCATTTTAGATTATTTCATGTAAGAAGTGATGATTAAATTAACTATTTTTTGGAAATAGCTGACACCTATCTCAGCCTGAACATGCTTTTTGAGTATAAATGTTTAAAAAAAAAAATATATATATATATATAAATATAAATATACATATATACTGCTGGGAAATGACGACATATTTTATGGCAGCAGCGCATTACAGCTTCACTACTTTGTTCTTACCTTTCACAATAAAAGCCCTGGACAAACGTTACACCACATCACTGCTTACCAGAGAGGATTTCCCTAAAAGGCAAGTCAACAAAACAGTGGATGGAGGAAGAGGGAGAGTGATAAGAAGTGTTTACTTATTCTGGGTGTTTTACTCTGCCTTTATCACACCACTGTGATCAGTATTTCTCTTTCAGACTGGGATTTTTACAGTTGTCTTTTGCTTTGGACAGTAGCCAGGCTGCTAGTGGTAGCTGTGTTGTTAAAGATGTCAATGAGTAACTAATTGATCCACTTGACTGGAAAATAAGTATCTTAGCTTTTTCCACTTTAAAGTTGTTATCCTTAGACCAGTCTTAATTATGCTGTTAGGTTCAAGACGAAAAAAAAACAAAAGAAAAACAGATTTATTTTGAGCCTTAAAAGTTTGCCACACTACCCCCAAGCCTGAGTCAAACATGGTTCCCCCTTGGAGACTGCCTCAAGGAATATAAGTATTAATATGACTGGGAGGAGTGGATTCACTTAGGTTAACATAGTCTTGACACAGCCAGGGACAGAATAAATCAATATGATTATCTGATCATGTTACTAATACATATTTAGATGACAAAGATCTGATGTTTAAAAGTGAACATTTAATTTTCCTATTTTGTTGTAGTATTGTAGAGGTGGTCATTTTTATTCGGTTGTCATGTATAACTCTAGTTGATGATTTATGAACAAGTAGTGATGGGCAAATGAGGCTTCATTAGCTATATGAAACATTTTCTTCCAGTCCACTAAATGACATTCTATGTTCATCAAAGGGTTGAGAGCACAATGAATTACCATTCATTCAGCCTTTTTCTTTAAACCATCTAAGTGGACTCGGAAAATAAAGAAAATGCTTCATGAAGGCTCGTTTGCCCATCCCTATAAACAAGTAACTTACGTTAGATGGATCCAGTCAGGCACCAGTCCACAGTTGATCTGATGCAAACTACTTGTTCTTATCAAATTCAACGTACAGGAAATACATTATCATCATCTCATGTTATGGATTGGTTTAATACGGACAGAAATTCAACCCCACTCCACTGACTTACAGTCCTGTGTTTTATGGGGTGTTACATGGGGCCTCCCTGTCTTATACTACATCACATGTTTTGATGGTGGGGAATAAACACAATAAATACGTTGAATACCAATGAATACAATTATACGAGAAAAAAAAGGGGGCATGTCAAAAGATTATTTTAGCACCCTATGCCTATCAGAGAGGACAAGTAAGCTGTTAGTTAGATAATGTTAGCTATGTATTAGCAAGCTAAGGCACTCACAAAAAAATAATACTGCTTAGCTGTAACTTGCATAAATATAGTTAGCTTAAACCTGACATTTGAATATCTGACAAAATGCTCGCTGCACACCTACCATTAGGCACACAGTTTTACAGTTCTTCCCGCTGATGCCTTTTTCAGTTTGGCTTCTTATAAAAACTTAGTTAGAGGTTCTCTACTGTGTTGGGTGTTGTCCATTTTCTGTTGATTGCTAACAAGCAGAAATGACAAGGAGGCATACTCATGCAACACGAAGTCAAAGGAGAGTGATTAATTATTTGCCCCTCCGGCGTGGGTGGGACTAAGTTGGGCGATAGGGCATGGCCTTGGCAGAGGTCTGTGCTCTCTGCGCCCTTCTTGCTTTCTCTAATGAATATCTGTCAAACCCACACAATACCAGACTGCAATTACAATTAAACCTGTTGTTTTCCTTCATAGGAACAACACTTAAAATGCTGAATCTTGCAGGTTAAACTTGAGGCTTGGGAGGAACATTCTTGCTTCCTTGTGAACAGAATTTGTTTGATTTGAAGTAGTTTCCTCTTAAGAGGCAATTTTGGATGTGATGGCAACAGGCACTCTGATTGAACACACGTACCAGTTTTGTGGGCTCGATGCAAATAAGCTGTTTGCAAAATGCAACATTTTGCTACTGTAATTATGAAGCATCTAGAGTATAGTGGTGATCTAAAAATCATTTGTCTGAATCAGGAGAGCAGCTGCAGTATGCCCATCACACAGTTCAATTCAAAATGTTATGCATTTCAAAGCAAATGTAAAAACTCTTTTCTCAAAAGTGGACTGATTCACTGGCCATATCTGAGCTTAAATTTTTGGCAGTTGTCTTGTATGTGAAATGGCAATAAACCTGATTCTGATTGAACTGACCATTAGTCGACATTTATTGCCCATTTTTGCAGTCATGCTCAAAACACAACAGCTGTGAGAGTTGCTTGCCAAAGTCTTCAGACCCTGTAATGCATCCTTTCCTTCGACACAAGCCCCTATTGCTCTCGACTGAATACAACCTGATTCAAGGCAAATGGATCAATACAGCAATCCTTCAGCACCTCTTTTCCACACCCCTCTGTGCATCCAGATAGACATTTGTGGGGGAGAGGTGATAGCATCTTACATGTGGCTAACAATCCTGACTCTTGGACAGACTGCAGTTCTGACCTGCAGTCAGCTGAATGGCTATCCATCAGGATGGGTAATTTC